>NW_019417113.1:408211-424355 GCF_000390285.2 Anoplophora glabripennis
GTTATTTTCACTTCTGGAGTTCACTCGAGCAATAAATCTCATAAAAATTCTACTTTTTCTGTAACCAGGTAAATAACTTATTACATTCGATTGTTTTTTAATGCCCTTTTTTTCTAGGTGTTGACCTTCTGGGTGTTGAACGTGTACTGCCGAAAATTATGACATTTTAGTATTTATACCTATTCAAATTTTGTTTGATTTCCATGACTACGTCATAATTTGATAATGTGGAAATTTCTTTTTGAGTTTATGGATTTATGCTTTACAATGGCTAATTTTTATTTACAGGGTTGAATTCCTCGTGAAATTTGCTTTCTGTTAGTAGGCACTATATCTGATTACGAGACATATCACCTCTTGCATACCTCTTGTCTTAAATTTGGCCGTACCAATTACAATTCTTATATTACACTTAATTCTAGTATTTAAATTTAAAATTCAGACTTTGTTTAAAGTTTCTGTTGTGACATTATATTCCAAATAACCATTATGTGTCTTTTACAGAGTGTTGAATTTCAACGTCCCTCTCACTTGGTCGCACTATGGAAATTTGTACTCAAAAAATGGTTTACACTATATGTTTTCTGTATTATACCAGTCTTTGAGATTATATTTGTATTCTTTTTAAATCATTTAATCTGGAGAATTGTTTTTCACTGTGGAATCTCACAAATTACTATGGTCTCGGTAGAGTCATTTCGAATTACAGGTATTTATGTCATTTTATATGGTTTTACATAACTTGTCTTTGCATGGTATCAGTATTATTGTTAATTAAACTTTCTATCATAATTTTATGTAGTTAAATAAGTTTATAGCAATAAATTTTGGTTTTCGTTAGATTCATTTACTAGATGTCATTGTAACAAGTTTTTAAATCTGCTTTTCTACATTTTATTACTTATTTAACCGCATTCAATTCATTTTTATATGAAAGACTGTTTAATTAGTTTACTGTAAAGACCAGAAATTCACTAAGGTCTAAATTTCCATGTATTACTGGTTGCCTATCATTGTTCATTCACTTCAATAAATTACTAGTTCTGTTTACTTACAAATTTTTTATCTTTTATATTTTCAGTCTCTATTTCTTATAAATTCTGTACTTTTTTGTATCATTTAAATATTCAAATCCTTCAAAATTCAATTAGTGCTTTATTAATTCTAAATTTGGTATTCAGTTTTGATTCCTATAGAAATATTCTAAATCACTATTTGCCCTTTTGTGAAAAGTTAGGATTATTGCTTTAATTTTTTATTAGGTAGTAGTTTATAAATTGTTCAATACATTGCCTTCTCTTTTTAGCTGTACATATCCTATTGCTTCATCGCCATAAGACTGTCTCGTAGATCTATTGGAAACAAATAATTTGTTAAAATTTTCTTTATGAACTGAACAAATCAAGAAGTTAGGTTAACTTCTTGATTTGTTACATTTCTGTAATAATCAACAAATAAATATTGGGTCCTTGTATCAGGAAGATTTATATCACATAAATTTTAGTACTTACAAAGATGTTTTCACATTTCTAAATTCCGCCGAATTAAAATCTGGATTGCAGCTAAAATACTGTGCAACCATAATCCCATCTACTCTAGGTAGTAAACTACTGTTAGCCTTCTGAAAATCTGGCTCCATTCTTATTGTGCATAAGTAAAATAATCTTTCTTACAGCAAAGAAAAACAATAATTGTAAACAATACACCAAATAAAATAACACAGTTTAACCAAACCACACTCCAATATCCAATGTTTACACGAACGCTATACCAATCACACCATGATAAATATGAACTTTGACGTCATAGCCAATCACAGCATCGTTTGCTGTCACATGACATAAACAGATATTAATTAGTTTTTTAATTTCAAATTTATGGATTATTAATTAGTGAATAACTCAAAACTGGTATGCAAACATTACGATAACACCTGCTTCTTTATTCACAGCAATTTCAGTCATTAAAACTGATATTGTCACATATCCTATTTTATTCTTTTCTATACACATAAGTTGACAAAGCATAGATGGACTATCAAACATACCAGAATATTTATTGCTGTTATATGGTAGGTACCTAGTACTTACTTACTCTAATATTACACGTTTTTAGCCATCTACAAGCAGTAAACTGGCTATTAGCACTATCCCGCTAATGGACACCACAAATACTAAGAGTGCAGCTTTAGGAAAAAGGCACTTTTTCTTTTTGATATGTAAAATGAAATAATGATTGTTTTAATATAATATTTAGGTTGAAAACACTCCAAATAAGAGAGGCTGGACAGACTACACTCCGAGTAGTTTAAAAGAACCTGTCAGTAAAAAGCTTCGTCCAACGAAGCCAAATCCAGTAATTGCATTAAAGGAGGAATATTACAGACAAAAAATAGAATTGGTGAAACTACAGCGAGAGAAGTTTGAGAAGGAGAAAGTTAGAAGCGATGAAAAACATCGAAAATAAATGGAGTTGTTAGATCTAGACATATAATTAAAGGTGGCAGAACTAATGCAAAAATGTAATGTAGTTTGTTTGTAGTTTATTGTTAAAATATAAAATAAAAATTATGTAGATAGGTACCTAATGTAATGTAAGTCTAATAAGACTCGAGGCGTTTCAAATTTTTCGTACATGTTGCAAGTTTGTATTATATCTACAACAGAACACAAATACCACAGTTAAAAATAAACTTGATGCTTTGTAGTAAAATATTTATTTTATAATGCATATAAGAATAAAATTTGTTATACCTACATGAATTTCAGTAATACATGTTTGGGAAATAAATTAAAATATATAATAAAAATAAAACAAAAATCAACACCACTAAGTTTACAGTCTTGCAAAATGTTCGTGTATTAACAAGTCTCTCACTTGCCGTCCATCGTTATTTTCCACATTTCTTTCTTCGGGTTCTACATTTTCATCATTTAAATCTTCTAGCCAATCATTTGGTATTTCCTCGCCCATGTCCAGTGCCAAGTTATGTAGGACCGCAGTAGCAACAATTATTGCTCTGACTGTATCGAGCTTGACTCGCATTCCTAATAGACGTGTAGGAAATCTGCGTTTCCATACACCATACTGCCTTTCAACCACATTACCTGTTCTTATTAGTGACTCGTTATATAAATTTTGTGCTGCTGTTTCAACAGTTCGAAGTTTAGTCATAAGATATGGTTTGTTTTATGGAATAGCCACTGGCTCCTATTAATAAATATTGACCATATATACTTATATTATTTTCAAAATCTCTCTTCAAAACACTGTTGTTAAAAACTGTTTGATCATGTGCAGAACCTGGTCATCTACACACAATATCCCTGATTCGTAGTTCAGCATCGGAGACTGTCTGTACATTTAATGCAAANAAGCATTACAACAACTTTCCCTACACTGTTAGGAAACATGTGGAAAATTTTCCGATATGATACACTCCAGCCCGCGGACATGCGATTTTGTGCTACGTTATGGTTACTTTAGTCGCGATATCGTCCACAACCCGCTCCTGCCAAGGCACAGCCCTACGCCCTGACTCGATAAAACTCATTCACATTTACCGAGCCGTTGCATATATGCATATAAATGGGTTTAATTATGAGAGAAAATAGTCCATATCGAGGATATTTGAAAATCCCTACCCTAATATGGGGCGCTTTATAACCTATTCGGCAGTGATGAAATCTTCCCAGATTAGGCCATTCGTTTTGTAAGTAACTTCGGTGGGTTTCGTGGAAACGGTTTTTTAGTGCCCACGAAAATGTAAATGAAACAATTTGTCATAATCAATTAAGTAATAACCTTATCATGGTAAGGTTTGACGTGAAAATCTGTGACTGATCTATGATCGTAAAAAAAATAAGTAAAAGCTTTGTCATGGTAAATCGGGAGCGGGAAATTCAAATTTGACCTCCAACTGTTTCTAAAGTACGCCGCTTCGCAGAATATTTAAAAAAAGTTTAGGTACTCTGTTTTCGTCAAAGTTAGTTTAAATTAATTTCTAGGGATCAAAATAGTCTGTTAAGAAGAAAAAAGATAAAAGAGATAATTTCCAAAATATATTTGAAGTCATCGTAAAGTTATGTTATTCTAATTTAATAATTTTTCTGTATCTTATAGTAACTATAGGCCAGGAAATACAGAGTTGGGTGCGACTTTTTATTTCGCAAGCTGAATTTATCACTATAGATGCTAAATATTATGTACAATAACAAATTAGTTTCCACAGTCATGAACATGGTTAATTGTATAATTTTTACGTAAATTCACGTGTTTTGCTTATAACTTTTCCGTTCATTCCCACGAGAAAACAGTGAAGTAGGTACTTTTTTTCGTCTTCAAAAGACCTACAAAACTAGCCCTCGAGCGTCAAAAAATACTGATTAGATCAAAAGTTATAAACAGAAGAAGTTTATTTATGACTACCAGAACGTTTTGGCATCGCATCCTCTCATTCCTTATCACTGTCTAAAAAGTCACACGAAATCTGAAATCAGTGAAATCTGAAGTTGAATAGTGTACAAGTTATGGCCTTATAAACAAATTAACTAATTATTAGTCTGGACGATCCCGCGGATCTTCTACAATCGCACTGATTTTTTTCATGGTAGATTTCATTTTAGAGATAGTAGATTCAGTTTTTTAAATTTCAAATTTGCAACCTGATTTTTTTTTTTATTTTTTAGCCTTAGTCGTAAAAGGAAATATACGACGTGATATAGTTACACATATTATTACATATTCGGAAACTTTATGAAAAGAGCTTTAAGTTAAAAAAAATCGTTAAGATTCGTTGAAAAATAAATTTCAAATATATTATTTTCAAGGAATTTCGCTTATTTAACGGCAGGACTATGAATATTATCGTCATTTTCTTCGGACTCGCCGTCGTTCGCTTCCCCCACCCTTCCGCCGCGCCACGGCTCGCCGAGAATCAAACGACCCACTGACTTTAGACAATATTTCTTCTGCACTTAACATACTTCCACAAATAAAATATTTTTATCTGGGAAGGTACTTGGGTTGCCGGTTATGACAGTATTATTTTTACCGCTACCAACCTAATTTGTTTAACAATTTCCAGGTTGCATAATTGAAATAAAAAAAAATTATGTATTTCAGTGTATTATTATGAAATCTACCATGAAATAAATCAGTGCGATTGTGGAAGATATTCGGGATCGTCCAGACTAATAATTAGTTAATTTGTTTGTAAGGCCATAACTTGTAAACTATTCAACTTACCGATTCCAGACTTCGTGTGAGTTATTAGACAGCGATAAGGAATGAGAGGATGCGATGTCAAAACGGTTTGGTAATAATAAGGCAGTTTTTAAAAGTTTAAATCAAAAGTCATAAATAAACATCTTCTGTTTATAACTTTTGGTTTAATCAATATTTTTTGACGCTCGAGGGCTAATTTTGTAGGTCTTTTGAACACGAAAAAAAAGTACTTTACTGTTTTCTCGTGGAAATGAACGGAAAAAAGTTATAAACGAAAAACGTGAATTTACGTAAAAATTATACAATTAACCACCCTGTAAACAATCTTCCCCCATTTTTATGACTGTGGAAACTAATATGTTATTGTACATAATATTTAGCATCTATAGTGATAAATTCAGCTTGCCGAAACAAAAANAGATAGGTACCTAATGTAATGTAAGTCTAATAAGACTCGAGGCGTTTCAAATTTTTCGTACATGTTGCAAGTTTGTATTATATCTACAACAGAACACAAATACCACAGTTAAAAATAAACTTGATGCTTTGTAGTAAAATATTTATTTTATAATGCATATAAGAATAAAATTTGTTATACCTACATGAATTTCAGTAATACATGTTTGGGAAATAAATTAAAATATATAATAAAAATAAAACAAAAATCAACACCACTAAGTTTACAGTCTTGCAAAATGTTCGTGTATTAACAAGTCTCTCACTTGCCGTCCATCGTTATTTTCCACATTTCTTTCTTCGGGTTCTACATTTTCATCATTTAAATCTTCTAGCCAATCATTTGGTATTTCCTCGCCCATGTCCAGTGCCAAGTTATGTAGGACCGCAGTAGCAACAATTATTGCTCTGACTGTATCGAGCTTGACTCGCATTCCTAATAGACGTGTAGGAAATCTGCGTTTCCATACACCATACTGCCTTTCAACCACATTACCTGTTCTTATTAGTGACTCGTTATATAAATTTTGTGCTGCTGTTTCAACAGTTCGAAGTTTAGTCATAAGATATGGTTTGTTTTATGGAATAGCCACTGGCTCCTATTAATAAATATTGACCATATATACTTATATTATTTTCAAAATCTCTCTTCAAAACACTGTTGTTAAAAACTGTTTGATCATGTGCAGAACCTGGTCATCTACACACAATATCCCTGATTCGTAGTTCAGCATCGGAGACTGTCTGTACATTTAATGCAAAATAGCCCTTCGTGCATCGAAAGATTTCTGCATCGTCTCCCACAGAATCCATCTTAATCAGACTACAGTCAATAGCCTCAACACGTCTTGGAATTTGAGCAATTCTATAGAATTTTTTGACTTCACTTTCCATTTCTGCAACAGTATCATACATTTTGAACGTATTATGGTCTTAATGAAGCAATAGCATATGAGACTCTTTGCACTATTCTACTAGCCAAACTTTTTGACATACCCATGAATTTTTTTCCTGCAGAAATCAATATGCTATCAGTTGCATAAAAACGTAACAATAGTTGCACTTTTGGTTCTATGCATCCACCTCTAAAATTTATAAAAATAAATAATTTCAGAAAATCCTGAAAGGTTATATATAATATACCTGTTCGTTGGTAAAGCAATTATGTCTTCAATTTTATGTAACAAATTTTCTACAGTATTCTTTGTTAATCTGAATCGATCAAAGAAATCTAATTCATCATACATTTCAAAACAAGGACGTCGTTTTCTATATAATTTTTGTCTCCGCACAAATATTTCTTCATCTTCTGAATAACTAGAGCTTGATGGTGAGAAATACATTCTTAACTTTTTTTTATCTCAAATAACTACAACCACGTATAATGTATGCTACAACTACACAAATGGTTATCAGGTTATCAAAATATTAGGTGAGGTTGTACTTAAAATCACATTACTGGCGCTAAAGTCTCGAAACGGCGCTTTAACTTGACTTTAAATTGATTATGAAACCGGCCGTTAAAGCAGGTAAGTGAAAAAACTAGACCAGCGAATACTAAACGTTTCTCTTATATGTACACAAATTATAAGTGTACAAATTATACTAATATCAATATATTCTATATTAGAAAGGCAAGCAGGCAAAGCCAAGCACAAATGTGAAGTACAAGATAGGCAAAACAGCAGCAGTAAATGTTTAAATTAGTAAAGCAATTAAGCAGTAAAACACTAAGCAGGCAAAACTTAAATATAGCTTATCTGTTTGTGGAAGTTTCTGGTTCCACTAGGATGGTACGGCAAGGTCCCACTGGTGCCTCTTTACTTTGGTAGAGCTTTGGTCCTCATATACAGTGTGTCTAATTCTGTAACGTACGTGCCACGCGGTATTGCAGAGTGAACATGCCAGGAAGAAGAGGTAGAATCGAAGGAGTTCAAGCAGCAAGCCAGAGACAAGCAGAGGAGATATATAAGGGTTTCCGGTGGCTTGTAAGCCAATACCTTAGTGAAGATGATCGGAACACTTGGATCGGAATATGTCACTATCTTTCTTTTGGCCTGAAAATAAAGAAGCGAGCAACAAAAAGCTCCTAGTCTACTTAGGGAAAAAGACATGCGTCTTACCTTGGTTGGTGCGTGGCCAATGAATGGAAATATTGCAAAATTCAAGCAGGGCTTAAATTCAGTAAAACTACTGAAATTTTGTCAGTAAATCCTCAATTAAGACAAAAAAAAACGAGCCCAAAACTTCCAGAAATCTGCTAAGTGGTAGTGGACTTGCAATCAAGCACATGTACAGGANAATAAACAATACATTCATCAAACCACGTAGTTCTTTTAAATAATGACAACTTCAAAGTTTTGTTTTTCGAAATCTGTAAATACTTAATTTATAATAGATAGTAACATCTTTAAAAAAGTTGAAGTTGTCCTCACGAAAGTGTTGCCCTCACTAATACCGTTAAAAAACGTGGAAAAACGTGGAAATAATTAGTGAAAAAACCTGTGAAATTGAATTAAAGTACTCAGTGATCATTCCAGAATCAAATTATTTGCAAAATATATGAAGAAGTGCAGTTAAATAGGAATAGAAGTTATTTGAAATAAAATCTATACCAATAACAAAAAACGTATGTAAATAGAATCGAACAGAGTTATCTTATCAGTGAACACAAAAGAAATACAAACCTAAAGGAGTCCATACACTGGAATACTAAAAATGCAAGAATCTGGCGAAAATGTAACGCTTAAAGGTATTTATGAAGAGATAGTAAAAATTAAAACTGATCTGAAGAATATTGTTGAAGCCAGTGAAACTCGAGTTATTTTTAAAATTGAATCTTTAAATAACAAATTGAATAATCTTGAAAAAGAAAATTTAGAATTAAAAGACAAACTGGAATCCTTAGAGAGACAAAACAAAAAGAATAATATTATAATATTTGGGCTGAATAAACCATCTCATGATATATCAGTAGAATATATATGTACTGAACTAAGAAGGCTATTAGAAATTGAGATAGCTGATACTGATATAAATGATATTTATCCATTGGGAAAAGGTAAAAATAAACCAATAAAAGTAGAACTGCTGTCATATCTGAAAAAAAGATATATCATCCAAAACTGTTATAAACTAAAAGGAACAAATATATCCATAGCTCAAGATTTAACCGATATCCAGAGAAATGAAACTAAAATATTAAGAAAACATTTGTTCGAAGCAAGAAGAAATAAGGAAAATGAATGCTATATTAAAGGAAATAAGTTGTTCATAAACAACAAATCATATACTGCTCACCAGTTGGAAACAGAAGAAGTGTTTGAGCAGCAAAGTGTTAGTGCCCCAGCTACGCCCTGTTTACATAATCGTCACAATGGACAGGAGACTGAAGAGGAATTTGAATTCCGCGCAAAGGAAAGGCAACTTCAGAAAACTGCATTAGAGGAAAATAATACCAACAAGGCGCAGGACATCGAAGAAAAAGGAGACACAGAAAGTTCACCAGCACATGCTACAAANCCCCTCGATCCCAAATCATTGAGGCCAATTTCTAGCCATAGAATAATGGCGCGGTTGTTTTTGCAGGAAATAATAAATAACTACAAGTAGGAACTGGAAGAATACCTTATAAAAATAATAAGTTTACATAAATAACGAAAGTAATAACTACTGGTCACTATATATTATGACCTTCAACATTGTAGTCTAATCTTCGGCGCCGCTGCTGTTGTCGTCATTGTCGATTTCGATATTATCCTCTTGACTGGGACTAGAACTCGTACCTGGTTGTTCAAAATTTGACTTTATGTTTAGATAGTACTGAACATTTTCAGGGGTTTTCAAACACCTAGCTAGATTTCTTAGGAATACTAGTTTTTGGAGTTTTATTTGAATTTCCTCGTGATACAAAGGCGCCAGAGTCACTGGGCAGTTTCTTTTTATTTCGCAGTTATATAGTATCCCAGCTCCCCGTGTAAGAATGCTTTGTTTGAATGTAGTCCATATTGGCAGATATTTTAATGACTCTAACTTGTTTTATTTTCATCAGTGGCTTTGGATTTGGCATGAAATATGGCTTTAAGGCTTGAGCTATATTAAAAAAGTTTTCCTGCTTGATTTTAACCAAATTAAAAGGAGAAGGCTTTTCTCTAGCTGCGAGTACTAANACCTCAACTCAACAATGTGGGTTTACATAACCTGAAAACGGAGTAATAATAAATCTGTAGTTGCTTAGAACTAAAAAAAAAACTAAATTTTTTAAAGTGGACACAGGAATGAATAAGGTAGTACGATACATCTTTGTTTACGTTGGCTAACGGTATTAATTTTAAATCTTTCTCGTTTCAGGGCAACTGGGGCTGATAAAAATGTAAAATAATACTAACCTAATAAAAATTAAGCCCGTAACACATTACTTTACAACGCAACAAAATTGTAATCGAAACCTTTTATATCATATTCAAGTAATACCTTATTAAAAATGGCATTGTAGAATTTCCGTCAATTTCCTTAAAAAAAATTAAATGACATGTTACAGACGTTGGTTGTTTTTGCAGGAAATAAAAAATACCTACAAGTAGGAACTGGAACAATACTTTATAAAAAATAATAAGTTTACATAAAAAACGAAAGTAATAACTACTGGTCACTATATATTATGACCTTCAACAGTGTAGTCTAATCTTCGGCGCCGCTGCTGTTGTCGTCATTGTCGATTTCGATATTATCCTCTTGACTGGGAACAGAACTCGTACCTGGTTGTTCAAAATTTGACTGTATGTTTAGATAGTACTGAACATTTTCAGGGGTTTTCAAACACCTAGCTAGATTTCTTAGGAATCCTAGTTTTTGGGGTATTATTTGAATTTCCTCGTGATACAAAGGCGTCAGAGTCACTGGGCAGTTTCTTTTTATTTCGCAGGTATATAGTATCCCAAGGCCCCGTGTAAGAATGCTTTGTTTGAATATAGTCCATATTGGCAGATATTTTAATGACTCTAACTTGTTTTATTTTCATCAGTGGCTTTGGATTTGGCATGAAATATGGCTTTAAGGCTTGAGCTATATTAAAAAAGTTTTCCAAATTAAAAGGAGAAGGCTTTTCTCTAGCTGCGAGTACTAAGCAGTCCCAGTCCGACTGAACTTCTGCCATATTTTTTCATTTCTTGGCAATCAAACTGAAGTCTTGATCGTTTGGTAATCGAGAATGTCCTCGTATTGGAAAATAGTATGCGAACTATGCATAAAGAGATCTAACCATTAAGTAATTTTTGTTTTGTCCTGGGCACCCGTCACTAAACAGAACTGGATCTTCTTTGGATATATCTACACTGAAAATAATCTAATAGCAACGATGTCGATATCATTTTAGCCCTTTTTCCTAACGGTTTCGTCATAGACATCATACTCGCATCATTTGTGGCTAGATACAATCCAAATACATAATACCAAAGTTGGCTTGCAAAAAAATGCTTGTATTTCGAATCCAAGCTAGAAACGAACCTTTGCCTGGTAGGTAGATGAATGCAAAGCCGATACACCCGGTGCGTTCAAGTAGTTTTCTACCTCATTATAATTCGCTTGATTTTCTACGTTAATGCGAATTAATGCCAGATCTACACTTTAAATAAGTATTTATAAAGGTATTTACCTACGACCGCTACTGTAAATACTTAAAAGCACACCGTCTGCGATCAATGTAAGATTCCTATTACGTACGGTAAAAAAATCGCACAGTTTTCCTAGCAACCGCCTAGCAACGGTCAATACAATACTGTTTGTATTGACCGTTGCTAGGCGGTTGCTAGGAAAACTGTACGATTTTTTTACCAAGCTGTGCGATTTTTTTACCGTACGACGTAATAGGAATCTTGCATTGATCGCAGACGGTGTGTTTTTAAGTATTTAAAGTAGTGGTCGTAGGTAAAGTATAGTACGTAATACGTGGTGTAATGCAATTACGCACTCATAGAATTACGCACTCGCCGCTACGCGGCGTCGTGCGTAACTTTTCCATTCGTGCGTAAAATGCTTTTTACAGCACTTATTACGTAATATACTATTACGCATTGGGTAGTAGCGCAAGCCTCTATATTAATATGACATTTATACCTTAGTAGGATATAGGGATTGTAAGGAACTATCCAACGATTGTATAAAATACAATTTCTGTTATTAGCTCTGATCGTTAAAGTTCTGCCGTTGTTTGGCCTTTTATAAATGACTTGCTCCTTTTCAGATATTACTATAAATTCACTTAATTCTTTAGGATATTTTTTAGAACATTGGCCATTCGTAGAAATGTCGTAGAAACTTGACTATAAATTCGCCGTATTCAGCGAGCTCTATAACCTGTCCAACATAGTGATTGATGTTTTTCTTTTGTCGCAAATTTCACCAAGACAAAATCATCGCAGGCGATCTCTACATAATCTGAAATAAAAGGATAAGAGTAATTTTAGGAACAACTATTCACAAATCAAAATCTTCTTTTACCTAATAGTTTGTTAAAGTCTTCAACATCTGATGGATCCATCTCAACATCAGAATCAGACGAATAAGTGTTAAATTTAATTATTTTTAATTCTTGCTCCAGATCTGATTCAGATGATGAAGAATGCATTTCTTTGGGTCTACATTTTCTAGGTTTCTTCTTAGCAATATTCATATCTCGTTTTATTTCCATTCCTTCATCCATAGATATCTTCTTTTTGGTTCCGGTGATTTTAACCTTCGTTTTGCGGTTTGCTTCCATCTCTTCAACTCTGGTCTTCTCAGAAGTGCTGGTATAAATTCTCGATTTTCCCAACATCGATTTTCTGTTAGTTTTTCGCGCTCCCGCCTTGGGAAACGGTTTAATACCTGCAGGTTTAACGGAAATATTTGAAAGTATGATTATCGATAGTTGTGTAACTTTATCAACAATTTCGGTGAGTAAAGAGCGCATCATCAAAGTGATTTCTTCTGTGTCATCGTTTTTAAGTGAAGAAATTGAAGTTTTTGCTGATGTTGGATTGATAACATCAGGTGCAATCATGCTAATTTGCGACGATGTACTGGGAGTGTCGTATACTGACAAAGATATGGTAGTTTCTTGATTTTCTTTGTCCTGGGGAACTGGACGATCTGTGGCGTATGCTCCAAAAAACTCGTCGTCGGTAAAAATAAGTCTATTTATGGGCCAGAGTCCAGTAGAAGAAAATGCGTTTACTATATTCTTTGGGGTAATGCTCTGTAAAAAAGGTTCAGCCGTTAATTTTGCAACCTCATATATAGTTATCTGTTTTCCAGGAATGCTAAGGAGGTGATTATTGAATGACACCTTGCACCTCTGCTTGAAAGGCCCATAGACCGCTTTGTCTAGGGGTTGCATGCTGTGGGTACAGTGAGGTGGGAAGGACAATAAAACGATACCATTATTTCTTGCGTAATTAATTGCATCCACTGACACATGTGTTTCATGGTTGTCAAGAAGTAAGAGGTTCGGGCTCTCTGCGCTGCTGTGGGTATGATATTTTATATGCTCTAACAGTTTTACAAATATTGTTGTTGTCATCCAACCAGACTTTGTGCCAAAGGCTACTGATCCAGGTGGTGCACCGTGTAAAAAATGTTCTTTTATTCGAACACGTGGAAAAATATATAATGGGGGAATTGTTTTACCCGTTGCCGATACGCATTGACCTACAACCCTTTTTCCTCTTTCAGCAATAACCTTAGGAGCTTGCATTACTGTAGACACGCCCGTCTCGTCGGTATTCCAGATACGTATCTGGTTATTACTTGGTTCGACGCTATATTTCCTTTGGACCTCTTCATAGTTATTGAAGAAAACGTCGACATTGTACTTGTTAAAAGCTGATGCCCTAGCAACGCTTGTGTTTTCCGGTTTACGTAAAGAAAGTCTCGGATGGCGATTCATAAAAGTCCTCATCTATTCAATACCAGCCATTTGATTTGTATGCCACTGCTGTGGAAATTTTTTCTGCAATTTTAGTGCATATTCATATGCTAACTTGCGAGTGGATAAATATGTTAAACCGTACAAAATTCTTGAACGTTGCTTGAGGTAAATCTCCAATTCAGTTTCCTCCTTTGTGGAAAAAACTTTCCGAGTTGCGTATTGTGATAAATCATCAAACGTTTCTTGGTCACTTTCGTTTCCAGAATCAGACNGATCGTTAAAGTTCTGCCGTTGTTTGGCCTTTTATAAATGACTTGCTCCTTTTCAGATATTACTATAAATTCACTTAATTCTTTAGGATATTTTTAGAACATTGGCCATTCACCATACTTTGGGCTCTGGATTTAATTCTCCACAAGGGCCGTGTACCATGAAAGAGGTTACTATTTCATATAATTCTGGTTCTAGTTGCGGATCTGGTATTTCTGTACTAGTGAGTGCATCAATTCTGCGAGGGTCTGTTAATTTATCTTGGTCTCTTAGAATAAGTAGATTATGACAATGGGGTAACCTCTTTTCTTGGAATTCTATAATGTAGAGGTTAGTTACATGTAGGGTAGTGTGGGGCAGGTCCGGACGGTTTTGGCTAATTCCCTTTAACAGCTAACTATAAACTTTATTTAAGCAAATAATTTAAACGATATATTCTTTTATGGCTTCGGTAACTATATGTTTTGATTAAGCAAAAAACTAACAACTTTTTTGTAAAAAAATAAATACAAAAAAGTAACATCTGTCCGCACCTACCCCACCCTGGGGAACATTCGGACAGGCGGTGGGGTAGATCCGGACAAATTGGAAAAAAGACAAAAAGAACTAATATAATTTATTTCAAAATTAATGAGTCAAGGTTTACATTAAATTTTAGGAAACCAGCCAAACGAGATATTTCTAGAACAGACAGCGGCTTTGGTAATTTAGATACTATATCATTTCTTGAAACTAGTGAAATGTCATCTACAAGAGGAAAATGGAACCGATTCTTTGAATGTCGTAGAAACTTGACTATAAATTCGCGGTATTCAGCGAGCCCTATAACCTGTCCAACATAGTGAATGATGTTTTTTTTGTCGGAAATTTCACCAAGACAAAATCATCGCAGGCGATCTCTACATCATCTGAAATAAAAGGATAAGAGTAATTTTAGGAACAAATATTCACAAATCAAAATCTTCTTTTACCTAATAGTTTGTTAAAGTCTTCAACATCTGATGGATCCATCTCAACATCAGAATCAGACGAATAAGTGTTAAATTTATTTCTTTTTAATTCTTGCTCCATATCTGATTCAGATGATGAAGAATGCATTTCTTTGGGTCTACATTTCCTAGGTTTCTTCTTAGCAATATTCATATCTCGTTTTATTTCCATTCCTTCNGCAATAGTCTCTCTTAGTTGTAGGGTAGTGTGGGGCAGGTCCGGACGGTTTTGGCTAATTCACTTTAACAGCTAACTATAAACTTTATTTAAGTAAATAATTTAAACGATATGTTCTTTTATGGCTTCGGTAACTATATTTATGTTTTGATTAAGCAAAAAACTAACAACTTTTTTGTAAAAAAATAAATACAAAAAAGTAACATCTGTCCGCACCTACCCCACCCTGGGGAACATTCGGACAGGCGGTGGGGTAGATCCGGACAAATTGGAAAAAAGACAAAAAGAACTAATATAATTTATTTCAAAATTAATGAGTCAAGGTTTACATTAAATTTTAGGAAACCAGCCAAACGAGATATTTCTAGAACAGACAGCGGCTTTGGTAATTTAGATACTATATCATTTCTTGAAACTAGTGAAATGTCATCTACAAGAGGAAAATGGAACCGATTCTTTGAATGTCGTAGAAACTTGACTATAAATTCGCGGTATTCAGCGAGCCCTATAACCTGTCCAACATAGTGAATGATGTTTTTTTTGTCGGAAATTTCACCAAGACAAAATCATCGCAGGCGATCTCTACATCATCTGAAATAAAAGGATAAGAGTAATTTTAGGAACAAATATTCACAAATCAAAATCTTCTTTTACCTAATAGTTTGTTAAAGTCTTCAACATCTGATGGATCCATCTCAACATCAGAATCAGACGAATAAGTGTTAAATTTATTTCTTTTTAATTCTTGCTCCATATCTGATTCAGATGATGAAGAATGCATTTCTTTGGGTCTACATTTCCTAGGTTTCTTCTTAGCAATATTCATATCTCGTTTTATTTCCATTCCTTCATCCATAGATATCTTCTTTTTGGTTCCGGTGATTTTAACCTTCGTTTTGCGGTTTGCTTCCATCTCTTCAACTCTGGTCTTCTCAGGAGTGCTGGTATAAATTCTCGATTTTCCCAACATTGATTTTCTGTTAGTTTTTCGCGCTCCCGCCTTGGGAAACGGTTTAATATTTGCAGGTTTAACGGAAATATTTGAAAGTATGATTATCGATAGTCGTGTAACCTTATCAACAATTTCGGTGAGTAAAGAGCGCATCATCAAAGTGATTT
>NW_019417113.1:430000-461544 GCF_000390285.2 Anoplophora glabripennis
TAGGTTTAATTTTTACTTTAGCCAACTGACATACTGTAAGAAAGTGATCAGAGATCCCCGGCAAATCTATCACCTTACAGGAGGTAACATTATCTGGATCTGATATGCAAATTATATCAATGAGAGTTTGTGACGTACTAGTGACTCTAGTTGGTTCATTGACAATTTGAGTTAGATTGAAACACTCCAGAATATTACAGAACAACTCTGTAGGACGACCAAATGTAAGCATGTCAATATTAAAGTCGCCTGCGACGCAAACATAGTCGTATGCAGGTACCACAAGTGAAAGACTATTTTCCAAATAGTTTAAGGCCTGTAAAATATTAGAACGCGGCGGTCGGTATAAAACACCAAATACATAAGAACTACCCAATAAACTCGTACTAATCCAGAATTGCTCCAAAGTGTTATTAAAGTCATTCAAAATTACTGAATAATTAATGTTGTTTTGAATAAAAAAAGCTAATCCACCCCCTCTACCATCTCTATCTGCATGAACTATAACCAGGAATAGAAATAAGCTGTGGATCGAAATCAGGATAAAGCCAAGTTTCCGATATAGCAAAGATACTAATATTTTCTCTATAAATGTAATTATAAATAAATGTCACTGTTGTTCCCGTTTCTGCCGATACGCATTGACCTATAACCCTTTTTCCTCTTTCGGCAATAACCTTAGGAGCTTGCATTACTGTAGACACGCCCGTCTCTTCGGTATTCCAGATACGACTTGGTTCGAAGCTATATTTCCTTTGGACCTCTTCATAGTTATTGAAGAAAACGTCGACATTGTACTTGTTAAAAGCTGATGCCCTAGCAACGCTTGTGTTTTCCGGTTTACGTAAAGAAAGTCTCGGATGGCGATTCATAAAAGTCCTCATCTATTCAATACCAGCCATTTGATTTGTATGCCACTGCTGTGGAAATTTTTTCTGCAATTTTAGTGCATATTCATATGCTAACTTGCGAGTGGATAAATATGTTAAACCGTACAAAATTCTTGAACGTTGCTTGAGGTAAATCTCCAATTCAGTTTCCTCCTTTGTGGAAAAAACTTTCCGAGTTGCGTATTGTGATAAATCATCAAACGTTTCTTGGTCACTTTCGTTTCCAGAATCAGACCTTACATCGGAACCTTGCTTCTTACGTTTAGATATCCGGTCATATAAAGTAGACTTTTTTATATTAAATGAACGTGCTGCAATTCTAATCGACATGGTTCTATTTAATACAGCTGATACAGCCAATTTAATTGCTTCTTCAGAAACTGCAGGTGTGTTTCTCTTTTTGACGTATTTTCTAACCATCCTAAAATAGGACATTGTTAGTTATATTAAAAGTTTTCAAAATAGATATATGTCCGGAAGTGCCCCATTCGTGGGGCAACTTCGGACAGTGTCCGAATGTGCCCCAACTTTCATGTGCGGATGTGCTCCACCTGTTCACAAGGTCTTTCACAAATACGTACGTCTATACTACACTACCAAAGTCGCTTAATTGCAGGTTATGTTACGCGTAAATATAGGTTCTTTAACATGCATTACTTAATAGGTTCATTAATATACCATGGAAAAGTTTATAACGTTAGGTATTTTTTCTGGAATACTTACTTTTATGTGTCACTTTCACTTTTTTGCAAATAACTTTAGAAACATACAAGATAACAGCCCAATTGTAACACGTGTGGCGATCAAATCATGACTGCTACTAGTACCCCTGACGGCAACTTTCTAAACATTATGGAAAGCGGGAAATTTGAAACGTCCGGAGGTGCCCCGTGTTGGAACCTACCCCACTCTACCCTATCTCATATATGTGTCATCTACCATTTTATCTAATTTGCACTGGAATACTCTATCCATGAAAGATGGGTGGTCACTCGCGGTATAACCTGCGTTAATATTGTCCACTATTTATGTCCATCGTGCATTGGTTGTCATCGCAATGAAAAGGCTGTTAGTAGCGCGGAGATCCGACTAAAGTTGATGATAAAATAACCATTCTACCCAATGTTGTGGCCTCGTCATCCTCATTGCCTTCATGGACCCTACAATGTAGGTAATCGGCCAACGCAACGTATTCTGTCACTCATAACCTCTCTTGGTTGCGTAATATATATTTGATAAGATTATTTTCGATTTAGAAATACGCAGAGAAAGCAAATTGTTATGTTAGTCTGCCTCCATATTTAAGTTATTTAAGTCTGGAATCGTTATTTCTAATTCCAAAACGATGATTCGCATAATGCGTATAATAATTCGTATATTGCGATTACCGTTTCTGTGGGACATTTCTATGTACCTACCATCCCGGCACTCCTTGAGGGAACAGTAGAGGAAATACTAACGGATCATTATGCTCACTTTCCTCTGAGACATTTTGGAATCTAGTAGGTTCGTCGCGTACATAAATACGCATATTAGGAGTTGCTGGGGCGTCTGGAATTAAATTGTACAGAGCTGCAACTTCTTCCACGAACATTTAATAATTCTAATGTTACATTTGGCATCTGTAAAGAGTGGTTCTATGTTACTACAAACGGCTCCTGCTCGAAGTCTGTCAATAGTTTGCCGTTCTAAATTGTAACGTTCACGTAGATGCATATATGCCCTGGTGTAAGGATTTATATCTCTTAGTAATTGTTCCAAAAGAACAATCAATCGTCTGTCTAAGACTTGATTATTGTTTTATGCTCGGGCATCGACAGCTTCGTCTGTATCTAGAAAATAAATAGGTCCGTAGCGCTCCAACGGCTAATTAACAATTACATTGGAAATGTGATGATACACTTTTCCTCTGACACAAAATACATATGGACCTCTTGCAGAGATATCTCTTAGGTTTGCCTCTGAAGATACAAAACTATAATTATATAATAATAGATATCTTCTGAAGTGGAGAGAAGAAGGATGTAAGTCTTGAAAGGGAGCAGCTAAAACATCAGGCATAGGTGGAAAATTTTCTAAAACTACATTACCTTGTTGACAACATTTTGTATAGTGTCCTCGACTTGCAGGCTCTACACGAAAATAAAAAGCAGAACAATGAATACAAATTTGATCGAGTGGCCCTAAATTGTACAATTCTTTCCCTAGCCAGAAGTTATGTCGATAAGTGATTTTCGATATTCCGTAGACGTTCTATATATATATATAGAATTCATTTGATCTGCTGTTTCTCTCCGATTGTTAAATGGTAAATCAGCAAATTCATTTTGAAGGTCATCTAATAAAGATGGAGATAATTCACTATCTCATCACCCCTACAACTGAAAAGAAAAGATTAAAATACAAGGAACGATTTATAAAAACAAATTAATTTGATGGTTATTTAATTTATTCTATATTATTTATTAGTATTATAATATTTATTAGCAACAATAATAGTAAATTAACCACTAACCAATTTCTATAACATCTTGAGGCATTGGTGGAGGTAAAATTGGTACAGGAGTGTCATTAGAATGTGTAGTATTTCATTATCAGGAAAACCATCGATGTTGAATTTTGCCTATTACGCCTCTTCATCCGTCTTAAAACCTCAAAAATTAACTCTTTATATTAATCATTTCTTCTCTATTGTGCCTCACTATTTCTCTTCTTATTTCTTTATAGATCTTTACTGTAACACCGTCAAATACTTCTTTAACTTCGAATTATATATAATTGTCTTCTACTTTACTTTTTATTATACAGGGTGTCCGGTAACAACGGGGAAAAAATAAGGGATTATATAGAGCAGGTCAAACGAGTGCTCGATATGTCCTCCATCTAGTTCAATGCACTTCCTTATTCTTTTAAGATTATTCTAAATAGCATTTGTGGATTCTGATTAATTTCATTACAATAATGTACTATTCTTGCCATCAACTCTTCTCTTGTATAAACCGGAGTTGAATACCTATTCTTTTAGGTAACCCCACAAGAAGAAGTCAAGGGGGTTAAGATCTGGTGACCTAGGTACCCATAAGTGTGGTTCACCCTCATTTAGTCATTCAAGGCAAACACCAGCAAAGATTGATAGTTAATGTATGGGCAGGAATAATCGGTAACCAATTAATAGGCCCCTTTTTCTTACCGGATAGATTAAACGGTGCCCGATATTTGAATTTTTACAACACGATCTAAATCTACTACTAGAAAATGTGCCATTGCAAACAAGACAGATGTATTTCATGCATGATGAGGCACCGCCCCACTTCAGTCGTGAAGTTAGAAATTACCTCAACGCAACATTTGGTGATAGGTGCAAACCCCAAAGAAGTAGTGGAGAGCTGTTCTCGTCGACCATTTCACCTTGAAAACTTTTGATTTTCTCTACTGCAAGATCTACAATCTTTTATCAATTTATTTTTCACAAATATTTATCAGAGAACAAATATATAAACAATTTATTTAAGTACCTTATTATTATTAGGTGATAATTATTAGCTGCCGTACTTGGCTCTTTGTACCAACAAAATCATAATTGCGTATATTAGAAAATTAGTATGTTCTGTGAACCGAATAACAGCTATCTGGGGGGACAGCTCAGTCTTTTTGTTTGAAGTCTGATCACTGTTGAAAAGATATGTCTTCAGGTGTTCTATAATGCTGAAGAATCTTTCTAAAACGCAGCCTTTACTTAACCATCTCACGTCATTATGCAACAGTAGATCGTCATATTGTGCGTCAACTTCTTTAAGAAATGATTTCAATTCACGATGTCGCAGTGATGATTTCGCACGAAGAAAATTTACTATTTTCATCACTTCTTGCATAATACGCTCAAAATTATTGTTGAGTTTGCAGCAAATCACAGTTTGGTGAATTATACAGTGGTAGGAAATCAAATTTTCATTACATCTTGCATTGCTACTCAACAGGTGAACTAGTCCTTTTTTACTCCCAACCATTGCTGGCGCACCGTCAGTAGTTACCGATAAAAGCTTTTTCTAAAAGTCTAACTCATCTTTATCAAAGTAATCCATCACTGCTTTCATCATGTCTTCTCCTCGGGTTCGTCTTAATAGCGGCAAAAGAGCCAATACCTCCTCAACAAAAGTTTCTCTCGTTTTGTCCAGGTAGCGTACAAAAATAATTAACTGTGCCGTATCAGTGACATCGCATGATTCATCCATAGCCAAGGCGTAATAGTTTGCATTATTTAACTGCCGCTTCACATGGCAATGATTTTCTTCTGCCAAAACGTGTGTATTTCTGGTGCTGGTGGAAGCAGATAACGGAATCTGTCGTATCATCTCAACAATATCCTTTTTATTTTCAAATAAAGCATTACCCGCCTCGAGAAAGCATTCTTTAACTACGTCAGCATCAGTAAATGGTTTCATATGCTTAGCAAGAGTCCAAGAAACACGTAAAGAAGCCTCACCACATTTTTCCTGCTCAGTCCATGAACGACTCATGATCTGGGTCGAAGATGAGTAACTTGAGAGTAAACTTGCAATTTTAGACTTACGCAGATCACTACCAAGCGGAAAGTTTTCGGCAAATAATTTGTGTTTGGTGTCATAATGTCGTTTTATATTCGAGCTTTTAATTAACGCCACAGTTTGATTACAAATCAAGCACATTGGTACTGCTCCAGCACGATTTGGCAGCGTCAGGGCCGGCTCTAGACATTTTGGCGCTCCGGGCAAAACCTTAATTTTGTGCCCCCCCCCCCCGTTTTTTTTTTAAGTAAATCTCATGCGACCATCAGGAAGTCAAGAAAACATTGAAAAAAAAACGTTTTATTAAAAACTCAATCATCAGATAACAAGATAAGCAATTTAGCACTTAAGGCAAAATAACAAAAATTAACATGTAGTAATGCTAACTAAACTAATATCCCATATTATAAATAAATTCTAACTAACCAAAGTAATTAAAATGCCCTTTTTCTAACTTTTCTTTCGGCAAACTCACGAACCAGTGATTTCAAGTCTAATTTGTCACTAATTTGGTGTTCTATAGCTATCATTGCCAATCCATTGAGACGATTTTGCGTCTGCATCGTTCTGAGATAATTTTTTATTACTTTTAGTTTTGAAAAGCTTCTTTCCCCTGAAGCCACAGTGACTGGCAATGTAAGTAGGATTCTTAATGCTATGCTGAGGTTTGGTGCGAATTTAAGTGTAGCGATAAACTTGAGAACTTCAACAGGGGTTTCCTTTTTTGTTAATAATGACGAAACAGTGCTTATTTCATCGGCTAGTTCCAGGGCGTTAAGATCGCTTGAATTTCCATCAGTTAAAACTACTTCCAAATCTTTGCAATGAGCCAGTAGCTCATTTCTGGGCATGTCTTTTAGACCAAAAATATTATACAAAAAGCTGAAATAATTACTGTGAGTATTTAGCAAATTATATCTGGTTTCCAAGGCATTTATTGCTTTATCTATAGTGTGAAAAAAAATCTATTTTATATTTTTGTTTGAGGTCTTGAACGGGTTCATCCGGGCCCTCATACAAAAACGTTCTGGTTTTGCTTCTGACACGATGACGTGGTGTGGTGGTTTCGAAATTAGCTTCCACGTCAATCTCTGAAGCAAGCTCGGTTGCTTCTAAAATGATGCTTTCAAAAGCTTCATCTGATCTCAGGTTTTCAAAGAAGAGTTTGCAGTTGCTAAGCATATCAATAGCTTGTGACATACTAAAATTTACAGTTTGCAAAAGTTTGCTGATGGAGTTAATATGACTCAAAATTTTGTACCAGATCACAACAGAGCATATAAATTTGAACTGCTTCAAATTATTTAATAATCCGCTAGCCTCGTCTCTGATCATATTATCGATTTCTGAATCTTCATATATGCTGTACAAAGCATCGTGAATTGGACCAATTTGAAACCGCAGAGCTTTTAATGAGTCGACTCGACTTTCCCATCGCGTATCACTCAATGGTTTTAGGGTGTATCAATATATTTCAGTAATATTGCCCAACGAAAAGAAGAGGAAGAAAAAAACAATATTGAAGAAGTTGGCTGCCTCAAACGAGGATTTTGCCATATCGTTTACAACCAAATTTAGCGAATGGCTGCTGCATGGAACATAAAATGCTCTGGGGTTTATATTTCTGATTCTTGTTTGTACTCCCGATTTTTCTCCTGTCATATTGGAACCATTGTCATACCCTTGACTGCGCGTGTTTTCTACTTTAAGCCTATTTTTCTCTATCTCTTCTAGTAAAACCTCCGACAATTCCTTAGCTGTTGATCTCTCAATGGGTAGAAAACCTAAAAAATGTTCGTTGATATTAACTTGAACTTCAGACTCTGATTCCTGTATGGAGACAAATCTTACCACAAATGTCATCTGTTCTACTTTACTTGCCTTGGCCTTTTGAACATGCTCAATGATGTGGTGCTTTATGTTGTCATGCAATAATTCAATTATTTCATTTTGTATAGGTTTCCCTAGATATGTAGCTTTAATTTCTTCTTTATTGATGACTCTGCGAACGTGTTCCTCCATTTTTGGATCAAACTCAGCCAGTAACTGAATTAACTTCAAAAAGTTTCCATTATTGTGTTCATACAGTTTATCGCTTGTTCCTTGAAAAGCTAGAGAGCTCTCACCTAGCATTTTAACGACTGATATAATGCGTAAAAGAACTTCAGACCAGTGATTTATCTCAGAATCAATGAGTATCTGAGAAACTGCATCTATTGTTTCACCTATTTTCAATCTTTGCTTCAAATCAAGCCATGATTTCAAACAATCTATATGAGTTTTAGCATTTTCATGATGTGCTAAAGAGTCCCCTAAATGCTTCCAGTCTTTAAATTCCCGATTGCCAAGAGCGCTCAAGCTAGATGGTGCAGCAAAAAGTCGACATGGAAAACAGTACAAAGCGTTTTGAAATACGGAATATAACATCCATTCTCTTAAAACCTCTTCTCCATTTCTAAGCCTTTTCTTGTAATGTTTTGGTGAGAATCTTCTATGCTGATCATCAAAAGGAAAATCAAAATTATATAAAGGTGCAGCTAGACCACGTTTAACCAAAAAAACTCTATCTGCTGCACGCATGATTTCGGGCCATAATCCTGGGTCAGAAGAGATACTTTGGACGGTAGCCTTTTCTAAATGTTTCTTTGAGGTCTGCACAACTTGCGAATTTTGATTTTTGGAACTGCACGGAACTGCATCACTACTCGCCAAACTCGTTTGAGATGACTTACCCAGCTCAGTAATGCTGACGGTTGCGTCCAAAGGGGGATCCATATCCGGAAAGTCAGTATCTAGGTGCTGGGCGTTGTTCAAATGTTGGTCGGTTGTGGGAGCGTTGAAACTACCTTCTTTCAAGAAGTTCTGCAGCGCATCTGACTGTTTTTGAAGCTGTGTTTGCTTGTTCAATCTCCGGTTTTTAAATTCGCTCCCCGAGGGTTTTCTCTTAGCATCGGACATTTTGGTTTCTGGAACAAATTAATTAAAATAAAAGATAATACTGATATAAAAAAAAAAACAATAATAATAATTGGTATTTTGTCTCTTGTTTGGTAGTTTTGTGTAAAATATATTTTTGTTAGAAATTACGCCTGCGGCACTTTTTTAATTTTTTTAAAATTTTTGATCAAGACAAAATATTGTATAAAACTCGTGCCAAAACTACGCTTTTTTATACTCGCTACTTCTAAGCACTTGCTGCGCTGTGCTTTGAAAACCGCTTTGCTACGACTCCCTCTAGCGGGAGGTTCTACACTGGGCAAAAGAGTGTAGCAAAAAAAAAAAAGGTAAGTCAAATCCTAGGCCTGCCCGGAGGACCTAGTATAGACTAGCTCTCTCTCACTAGATCTCCTCAGGGTCGTTTTACCTGGCGGTGGCCAGCCAATTGCCCAGACGAGAAGATGACTCTAAATAAACATAAAAAACCAAAGCTTGAGCTGAGACAGTTATTCAAGAATATTCCTTGTTCGAGAAATAAAACCAGGCAATTCCCCAACAAACAATTTATTAGTGAATAATAAATAGAATATACTACGGTTAATTAGCGGAATGGCCTCGTAAGGTAGACACTCTGTAGGTGTGAATAATGACAAATGATGTATATAATGTCACAAACAGTAATTAACAAGAGAGTCTCGCAAGGTAGACACTCTGTATATGTAAATAATGACAAATGGTGTATATAATGTCACAAACAGTAATTAACAAGAGAGTCTCGCAAGGTAGACACTCTGTATATGTAAATAATGACAAATGGTGTATATAATGTCACAAACAGTAATTAACAAGAGAGTCTCGCAAGGTAGACACTCTGTATATGTAAATAATGACAAATGGTGTATATAATGTCACAAACAGTAATTAACAAGAGAGTCTCGCAAGGTAGACACTCTGTATATGTAAATAATGACAAATGGTGTATATAATGTCGCAAACAGTAATTAACAAGAGGGTCTCGCAAGGTAGACACTCTGTAAATGTAAATAATGACAAATAATGTATCTAATGGCACAAACAATAACTAACGAGAGGGTCTCGCAAGGTAGACACTCCGTATATGTAAATAATGACAAATTAGGTATATAAAGGAACAAACAGTACATTAACAAGACGTTGCCAACAAAACCTTAACTACTCGCTATACTTATCAGTTTTTTCACTCGGTATGACTGCTGGGGTGTTACTGGTACAGGGTCGCCCTGTCTCGGGATCGAGGGGTGAAGTTCTAGCTGTCTAAATCGAAGGACGTCCGCGCCAAGGTCCACCAAACCACATGGGGCGTATGGGTGATAGTTCACCAAGCAGGGGTTCCGCCAACAACAATCAAACTCGTCACAGTCGACGTGGGGAGGCAGAAAATAAACATACCAAAGGACGGAGGTGATGAAGGAGGAAGCAGAAAAAAAAAACCTGTATAGAAATACGGTTGTAATAACGGTAAAACTAAATCACGAGAACACTGCATGCTCTGTATAACTAGGTGAAAATAATGAGAAGAAAAATTACCTTTTTACTAAGGGTTTTTTTCCACAGAAGGGAGGTCGAACCTCCACTCTCGACGAGGGCCTTCTACTGACGGAAACTGATAGCTTCGATTAATAAAACGGGCTCAACTTCTGTACCTTCAGCTCGTAAAGTCGAAATGTGCTGTCTATTTCCCAAAATAGTTTAATTCTCCATCAAACGAGAAAATACGGTATCCAGACAACCACACTACACTAGAGAATTATTTAGAGCCTCGATGAAAAAGTATCCCTTGCGGATGCTTCAAATAATGCACAAATTTTCCATCAAAGAACATGCAGCCATTTCGCCTTTGACAGTCACAGCGAGAATCAGAACGGAAACCAGAAATTGGTAGGGGGAGGGAACGAACACCGCGCGACGGAGAAATTCCTTTCAGTGGCCGTGGTACCACTGTCGCGAATTGAAAACGGACTAAGCATACGGGTGGCCGGAATTCGACCGCGGCAAGCGCGAGGAACCAAAGGTAGCGAGGTAACCAAAGAAGGCGATACAATGCGATACAATGCGATACAATGCGATTAAACGCTATTGTGATGATTTACGCTACCGCAAAATTAAACCGTAACAGCTTGTATAAAACAGCTTGCTTTTTGACATTTTTATAAACAACTATTTCGTTAGTCCTCAAAAGAATGGTCACACCATTAGTCACAGTATGCAGCGACGGATTTACAATTTATGTGGCCCTACGCTATATAATTTCAGGGGTCCCTACTCCCTATATTTTATTTTTATATTTATAATATATAACTACCCAATTTTTTTTAATACGAAGGACAAACTAAAACAAACAAAATGAAAAATACTCTGCTAATTTATGGCCACCTAAGCTCACACGATTAACACCAAATCCCCCCTTCATTGTAGGTATCTCCACTGGCCAAAAAAAATATTGATACCACACAAGACATTTTTTTATTAAAATTAATTTATACCCCTCCTTGTACGCCACTGGCTTAAAAAAATAAAATCTATTTTGTTCAACTCCAGACACAATTACCTTTCATTGGATACCACACAAGCCATGATTTGATTTAAATTATAATTTCTGAAATCCCCCCTTGTGCGCCACTGGCTTAAAAAAATGTATTTTATTCAACTCCAGACTCGATTACCTTTCATTCGATACCACACAAGCCATGATTTGATTTAAACTCTAATTTTCGAAATCCCCCCCTTATACGTCACTGACTTAAAAAAAAATGTATTTCATTCAACTCCAGACACAATTACCTTTCATTGGATACCACACAAGCCATGATTTGATTTAAATACAAAATTCCTGAAATCCCCCCCTTGTGCGCCACTGGCTTAAAAAAAATGTATTTTATTCAACTCCAGACTCAATTACCTTTCATTCAATACCACACAAGCCATGATTTGATTTAAACTCTAATTTTCGAAATCCCCCCCCTTATGCGTCACTGACTTTAAAAAAAAATTTATTTCATTCAACTCACTACCCCCCACCCTTTTTTTGGCTTATGTCTGATGGATTTTATTAGTTTTTAAAAATGAAAACAAAAATGAAAACACTTACCTTCACAGAAGCCAAACGCACTGGACAATTTGCACAAGCACTTTTTTAAAGCTTTTTTGCACTATCAATTTAAACAAACTATTTTATTTCGCACCAGCCGAAGCCGAAGTCTAGTGGCAAATAATGCATTGTTTTAAGTCTACTTCCTTTTTATATGCAGTTAAAAAGGGCTGTTAGATCTTGTTTCGCTTGGTTTCAAAATTGTTGTTTCCTGTACAGTCGTGTTGCCACGGTACGAAAAACTTGTCAATTCTTGAAAGGCGGTGGTTGACTGGTTTTGTCATGTTGAATTGAATTCACTAGATTTTGCCTTAATGTTTAAATATATTATATTATTTGAATTATGTGCTTAGAAATAAAAATGATAAATTTCGCCTGCCGCCTCTCAATCTTGTCAACTATCAGTCAAATCTTGCAACGCGTTTTTGAGAAAATTTCCGTGAACCGATTTCAATGAAATTTGGTATACTTACAAGGGTCCGATGACAATGCAATATTATGAAAAATAATTTATTGATATGACATCAGAATGATAAAAAAATATTCTTTACTTTTTAGTGCATTTTATAAACGCTTGTAACTTAATTTTTTTATCAGTTTATTTTCATTTTCCATGATTTTGGCGCCCCTAGATCATTGCGCTCCGGGCGGCCGCCCGGATTGCCCTACCCTGGGGCCAGCCCTGGCAGCGTAAAACAATATAAATCGCAAAAACTGTCTATTTTCAACTTCAACTTTTCTTTTTTTCGTTTCCATAGTAATAAAACTCGCAGGTAGGTACCTACTTACAGTCGTAAAGTAAACAAGCAAATGTAATATTTCAAGGACGTGAGTCGTCGCGGCGTTTGTCAAAACAAAACACTGACTGACCTCCTTGCGGCCGAGTGCAGCGCGATCGCATGATTACCCCCGCCCTCACACCCCCTCACACCGACGCGACGACGGAGAAGGGCGGGGCGGCGCAGCGCGGCTCGCACAGCCAGTGTGACCAGATTTAGCAGAATTCTGCGATTGTAGCAGAATTACGTATATTACGTATTCTGTAGTGTTAAGTTCCTGTGTTCTCGCGGTCCGCACAAAATGGGTCGACGGTCCGGATGCGGACCGCGGTCCGCCATTTGGCGACCCCTGGCGTAGCTACTTGTTTGGGGGGTGGTGTATTTCGCATTTTTCGTCCAATGAAAAAGAAAATATAGAAGTAAATATTATATCTTATATTAAAATTATGTATGTACTATTGTATATGATACATTAGGTACAGGCTTTCTTTAATTTATGTACAATTGTGTCATGTATTTAAAGTTCTGGTAAACAAATTTTGCCCATCAAAAATCAATACATTTAATTTTATTCAATTCGTCTCTTTTCTAAAATAAGCCCCCCATAAATATTGAGTCTTCTAAGTATCTCATGTATATGCATACACATGCTAATATATCTATATGTCCCTTTAATTTCCCCTTTAATAGAAAATCTTCTTCATTTTGTGCCTACTTATATAAAATAGCTGTTAATTTTTGTTTAAACTTATTTCAAGTTGCTAAATGAAAGCATATTTATCCAAAGTCATGCCGACAGTGGCGTAAATAGACTAACAAAAAAAAAACATTGAAATTTCGCATTGATGGCCATCCATTTTACGAACTTTTACCAAAGGCACTTAACTAAACTTTTACTATAGTGTAAGCCGCCTTACCTCAACTCTTTTACCTATTTAATCAAACAATATTATTTTTAGAAATTTTTTAAGATATCTTCTCCTTTTCCATATTATACCATGTACAGAGGACAGTTTCACTCGGCTGACCTTGTAGTAACTAAAGGGAGGTTAAATAAGAAAAATTATACAACGTAAACACTAGAGAAAAAATATTTCATTCCAGTTCTTCTATATCCCTCGATTTATTTATTTCTTTTCTCTTCTACCACTCTGCGTAATGAGCCTGTTTAACAATAAATATATTAATACCAATGACTATTATTTTTATACTTTGCCATTTGTGAATCTAATATTAAAGTTATTTAAAGATGTTTTGTTATAATTAGTCTGTACACCTGTACCTTACTCTTTCTACTTTATTTTTTATACTATACTTATCTTTATTGCTAATTTTTATTATCTATACTAACTTCAGGATCATTATATGGTAGAATGCGACTTATACCTGTCAGGATGACCTCGAAGTTGAAAACTGTTTCTGCTCTGCTTTTGGGTATCTGTCATTTTGTTGTATTTATCGTTGTTGAGTCCCCGCAAAATGTCCAATTTTATTACAAATGTAGCATCTCGGTCTGCCGTCAAGTCTCCTATTAGTAAAATAGTTATTTACGGCGGGTTAGTATGTCGTGTGTTTGTTCTATGTGCTATTTGCTGATGTCCGCTGTTCGTTTGTTTATTATTTTAAAAATTGCCACTATAATAATTCGCTTATTGTAACTCAAATTATTACTTGCTTGTCGGTTAGAGTAATATGTATTAGGTTGTTGTCTGCCGAAATCAAAATTTTGTCTGTTTGGTCCTCGTTACCAAAAGTTAATTATATTATTATATCATGTGATAAATTTTCTATATGTAATTATGTATATGTAAAAATAATATCAGTTTATATGTTTATATGTTCATACTAATGTAAATCTTATATTAGAAAAGAAAAAAGAAAAATCAAATAATTAGCAGTTTATTTGAATAAATCAAAATCATCCCTCAGGAAAATAAAACTTATTATTGTCTAAAGCATGCGAGGTCAACGGCAAACCTGCTTCGTTCGTTTTAACCTCAATAGAATCTACTGTATTTATTAGTACACAAAATTTTTGTTCCCTGAGTAAATGATGTTCTCGTTTACCAGGTTTTTTCCGTGGCATTACCAAAAAGCAAAAAACTAATCTTATTGATTAAATTTTGGCCATACAAAGGTAGGATGGGATTAATTAGCGTCCCCACCTAACCAGTGACACTGGTACAAGCAAAAATACAAATTTTTCTCTACCTAGTATCTACAATTTTTCCAGCCTGTTACACCACAGGCAATGAAACAATTTATAAACCCTAGCACAGACTATATACAAAAAGATAGGCAACTCTCAATATATTGACGTGATTATGTTTGTAATGCCATCTATGATTTTCTCACGGAACTATGCGAACTGTACCGTCGGCAGACAAATAGAAATCTATTATTCTGTTACTGAACTTCACTATAAAATAGATATATATATATATATAAACCAAATTTCTTAGACGGGGATTCAGCTAAGGATAAAGAAGTTACACTCTTTTAAATTTTCAAGCTTTCGAAACTATATTGTTTCTTCAACAGGAAAAAATATGCGAGAATTACATTAAAGTTAGCCAACATAATAGGTACACCTACCGCGGACATAGGTCGTCACTACAAATAATTAAAAACATCACAGGTTTAAAAACGGAAAATTGTACAAATATCAAAATTTTTATAATTCACAACTACGGCAGACTAGAGCCGAAATCAAACAAATGAACAATGATTGTTGCTTGTTGAATAAATACTTCAGGCACAAAGAGATCATTGCACAAAGTACATCTGACTCATCCGAGATCGGTGAGATTATCTGAAATAAGAAATGGCATATGTATTTACAGTGAACATACATCAGGAAAATATTAACTTATGACTCACCTATTGAACTAAAAGAGCTTTTTTAGATTTGGCTGGTCGCCCACGACGTCTCTTCACTCCAATTGGAATGGCTTTTGCTTCAGGAGGTGGTGTGGTAAGTTTTAGCCGTATGGCTAATCCCACAAGGTGTTTACAAATCATCATTTTAAAAAATGCCGGACAATCGCATTCACCATTAATCCAATCATTTTGGTCGTTGGGAATTGTTACTGTCCATACACTAAACATAACAGTCTTATATTCGTCAAAATTATCGAAGTCTAGATTCATGCACTTTTCAAGATCTCCCTGGTTCACCTCAGTCGTATTTTTTGAAGGAACGATGTAAACATTGCCCGATGGTGTCGCTTTAGAAACAATTTTTTTTCTCTGCTTTAGCCCACTGATAAGATTCTGTCCACAAATGTAGGTCAATAACCGGTTTTAAGTGCACTTCTTTTAATTTTGACGAATAGTTTTTAGACCAAGTGGCTACGTACTCCTTCAGTATCACACAGAATCGGGATAGAGGAAGCCGTTCTCTTAGGGTATTTTCATCTTTGATGACTGTTAAATGCCTCTAGGGCGTTGTTTGTACTTGGGCTTTTCTTGTGAACCCCTTTATACCAGTTACGATTCATTTGTAGCCATTCACTTTCAAAATAACTTGAAAAGTCTTTTTGCTCAACCCATTTTGAAAGAAACATGATGTACGCTTTATCGATTATTTCTTGACTTTTACTTAACTGAAGATAATCAATATCTTGCAAGATTTTAGTTATGTTTTCTTTTGGACGCACAAATTGATCAGCTTTTTTCCTTACCTTTTTTTTCATATGAGCTTTATTGTTACGTTTGGTCCAAATACATTTTTGAAACCATTTTGTATACTGTGGGCCGCGTCACATATTAGTATCGATGGATTAATTGTTTCACTAAAAATTTTCTCTGCACCAGTTCTTAGCGCTTTGATTGCAAAAATGAAATCCTTAATTACGACCCATTTTGAAATAAATAACACTTAAAAATGTCTTTTAGTAGTTTTTATTACCATTAATACTAATAATATTACTAATAATAACACTAATTTAAAGTGAGAAATAGAATCTTAAACAGCATGTTATTCTACCCCCCGGTTCGTCTTTTTTTATATTTCATATCCAAATTAGTGAGTGCATCTTGAAATGCTCTTCGTATATCTTTTCCTTTAAGAATTTTATTAATATTTTTTATATAAGATTGGACAACTATGTTTATTGTTGTTGATATAAATATATCGACATTATTTTTGATGTTCCACACAAAACAATGTAGATATATTATGTAAATATTTGTCTTTTACTTTTGCAGACAGCTTTTTCTTTACCCCATAAGTTACGCATACAAATGGTATTGCATATAAAATGATTTTAGTGCAGTATGCAAAAGTTTTCGAAAAATTACTAGAAGGATGTGCTAGACTACATCCTTCATATTGTCTTTCCCGAATTAAAATATTTTCAGGTATTTCATCGCTAGCACACATTCTCGTCATGCAATTTGCACATTTACCTTTTTTAAAAATTTTTTTAATAACAAAACCGGCTACATAAGCTGATACATATTCTCCCAGGTAACAAGATTTAACCTTTTTAAATTGTGGGAAAACAGATTCTGGTACTTGGGGTGGATCAAACTGAACAGTTTGTTGTTGCGTAATGAATGACCTTAGGTTATCAAGAACTCCTTCTGATTCGTCTATTTCGCAATTAGTACCAATTGAATACGAAGAAACTAAATTGTTAACTAAAAGTGACTTATTCGATGATACAAATGAAGAGCAGGTTGGGTTATTGTTTGCAGAACTATGACTTCGTATACAGGAAAAAAAGTTTTCAACAGGATCTTGATTAAAAGACCGTGGTGCAAAATATTTAAATCCCATATTAAAAAGCTTAGGCGTTAAATAGATTAAACTTCGTAGTGAATGTATCCAATTTTTAATAGAGGGAGTAATTTGTTTGGCAGAAGTAGCAGAAGAAAAATATATCGAATTTAAGACTGGAATGCAAGACTGCCAGAATGACACATGATCAGATTTAGTCGTTACAACAAATCGTAAATCTTTGCCAGGAGATGAATGAACCGAGAATCCATTTACACTGTCAAATAATTGGTCGAAAAATAGTAAAAGGTCTGCTGTATCAACTGCTTTAGGATCCAAGTAAAATTCAGAGTCTGGAGATAGTTGCGTACTTAGCCTAGCTGCAACATGCATTGCTGTACCTACAGTATGGCTAAAGACTTGAGTACAGTTTTTTACTCGCATTTTTTTTATTTTCGACGGATATATATGTTCATCGGTTAATTTTATGAATTGACTGTAGGCACCTCGGTTCTTATCGCTCTCGTATAATTTAATTACGTGTTCCCAACATGCTATTTTTTGTACTCCGTCTTTAATAAAATTTATATGTTTTTGAAGAAAACCATTTCTTATACCTTTCATAAGGTGAGGAAAGTCATAAAAGTGAACAATTTCCTTTCCATCAATGACATACCCTTGATATCGGTTTTCCACATTTTTTTGAATACAAAACTCTTTTGTGTCCTCCAAAAGTTGCTTAATTGCTGCCTAATTGGTAGAACCTTGATCAGATATTGTACAAACAATATGAAGTCCACTTTCTCTTAGTTGTCGAACCACTTTTTTTAAAATTCTCACCAAATCGAAAGTTGCTGTAGTGCCTTCCATAAATGTAAAGCAAACTGGCATTTTCCATTTCTTGTGGATACCCTTAATTAAAAATACAAGAGCGTGGTCTGCAAAATGAGCCCGACGGTCTGCCCCACCAAAATCAACAAAACCCTCTATTTTATCATTTTTTTGACTGTATGACAATCCAGGCTCCAAAGACACTTCGTCGAACATAAAGACACAATATTTATCTACTGCTTTTAACTTCTGTACACTTGTTTTTATATGGTCAAATATTGCCTGATTAATACCACAATTAAATGGTATTTTATTTAGCAGTGATGTTAACACTTTACGAGATGGAAGACTGAATATTGATGATAAAAACCTGTATGCTCTTCCACTTTGCTCGGACACAGATAAGGCAAATATTTTGTCATCTAAAGTATACCTACGTCCTCTTGGTTTATACTTTTGGGTTCTCTGTTGAGACATGAAGAAATTCCATGTTACGTCATTCACATTACGTAACTCTCTCAAAGCTTATGGTGTCTTACTTAAAAATTCCAATTTTTTCTTGCACAATATATTTTTTGCTTTACATTTTGCGCTGATATATTGTAAATGTCTATCTCTGGCATACAATAATTTTGCTTTTGGTGTCAGTTGGTTTTGACCGGTAACACTACAAAGCCTAAGTAAGCTTATTTTTCTCTTGGGAGTCTCCGTATCTGAAACATTCAGAAATATTGTATTCAATTACACAATAAAATGTTAATAGGTCTATGCTGAAGAAAACAGCCATCACCTTATTATTAATGGTTTTAAGAAAGATGTGGAAATACAATTTTCTTTATTCAACTCAAAAAATTATTCTTTGGCAAAATTCAAATCATTAATGCTCTAAAGTATTATTTCTGAAACCATTAATAACGGTGTTTTGGAAGTATAAGGTAAACCATATAATATCCAGAATATTTATTATTTCCGTATTACATTATTAATTTAAAACTATTACAAATAAACTGTCACCGTGCATTCACATGGGCCGGCATTTGTCCGGTCGGGAAAGCCGAAAGGAGTTGCGATTGTTTAATTTCATAAACAGTCGCTTTCAAGGTCATTATGGAAAAGTTGATTTAACTTCAACTTTTTCTGGCATCTGGCACCAGTTTTGGCGGAACTGGAGATTCCTAGATTATATTCATAAGTTATATTTATTTTTCCACATAATATCACAATTGTTGATAAAAGTTTATTGGTATCTATATATCACATCATAACAAAGATTTTTATTTCTCAGATGATTTTCGTTAATAAATTTCATAGATTAGATCGGCCATTGGACACATTCACATATGAACTGCATTATTATTATCCACATAACGGAACTGTCAATTTCGGGCGTCTCCAACGTTCCACGTGAATGCACCGTTATGTATAAGTTTTCACTTGTCAAAATCAACAATACAACAATCAACAATCAACAATATCTTTGTCTATGTATCGATACTTACTGGTAGGAATTTTAGTGATGCCTTCTGCTACAGGGAGAGGCGATGGAGTCCGTGGTAAAACGTCCACACATGGTAGTATTTCTAGTTCGCTAATATGATAAACATCTTTAGCAGCACTACATGCTGAGGAAATATTATAAATACCAGTTGAAGTGGATGGCATTTGTTCGAAATCTAAAAACATACATACATTTTGCACATACCTAAATAAGTGGATTTTAAAAATGCTTGACCCAGATTTTTCTTGGCTGTAAATACTTTTCCAGGAACATTAACCTCCAAATTAGAGTCTCCCTCACATTGAAATGTTGTTGGCATAGCTTCAGCCCATGTAACTGTCTTAAGAGCTTCTGAAAATTGAATTATGTTCATAAATAAATTTTTAATTACACAAGCAATTCTAAAGTTATTACAGGAACAAGTTAACTTGAATATATACTGTACAATAAACGATTATAAAAAAATGTTAATTTCTTAAGGTCCTAAGACAAGCAATGATTTACATACTAGGTACATATACAATAATGTCTGACATCATAAATCGTTAACTATATTTATCACACTTGAGCAAGTGAAACAATAAATTGGTACGTAATATGTATAAACAGTGGCTAGCAGTTTAACATTGTGTAGGTTAAGTCATTAATATGAATACTAACCTCGAACTTTTTCTGTGGTTACAAACTTTAATGGTTTTTCTGGATAGCTGAAACAGTTTTCATTTGTGGATGGTCCACTAAAATCTACAAACAATTTAGGTATATTTAGTATGGATTTTTTTACTCACAAAAAAAAACTTACTGGGACATTTTAAAGTAGGTAACGATAACCTTAATAGGCGATCATTTGCGTCCTTACATATGTTACTAAAATGATGTCCACACACTACATAGTTTTTCAAAAATTTTGGGTCGTCTCTGCCAACTAACTTCGGATTTCCAATTCTCTCTATCCAGATATCCCGCACACGTTTTTCTGTTGGTATAGCATACCTAATTTCAATATTACATTAATTTTAATATTCTGGTAAAAAACTGCAAAAATAAATTCTTTATAAGGTTTCCATAAGCTTACCTTCGAAGAATTTTATCTGTACAATCAGGCACACAACAGGGTCTTTGAGTCATATTAAACACATAAAACTCAGATAACACAAATAATACCAAACAAACGAGGTACACCTTCGAACGATTTTAACTTTAATATTATTTTAAAAGATAACGAAAACGAAACGACTGTTAGGTTACAAAACATAAGTCGGTCACAGATTACGGAAACAATTTGTGAAGTCGGTATCACCAACCTACAGTAAAATAGATACAGATAGCCAATACAGAAAATCTAATAACACCAATAATTTTGATCTACCGCGCCATCTAACAATTTCTCAGGTAAGCTAAAATAATCCTGAAATCCCTATTCAAGTGCCGACTCCCTGAACCCTAGTGCAGGTTAAATAATAAGCATGGCCGAATAACCAGTAGGCACTGGCCCAATCAGACATACGTATTTTTACAAAGCGCCGAGGGCACTAGGTGAGCTGTCTTGATTACGTGATCCTGAGGCCGTGAGTACGTTTCCATTTGTTATAACATTTCACTGTCTTGTGCAAACCCCAAAGTAGTGGAGAGCTGTTATCGTCGACCATTTCGCCTTAAAAACTTCTGATTTTCTCTACTGCAAGTTCTACAATCTTTTATCAGTAGGGTATTTTAACCGATTCTCAATCTCCCCCTCGTCTCACCCTTCACCCCCCTCGGTGACCTTGAAATGACCCCTGCGGTGACGCGTTGAAATTCATATTAGTTGACCTTGAATGACCCCTGCGGTGACGTGTTGAAATTCATATTAGTTGACCTTGAATGACCTCTGCGAAGTTGGACATTACTTGAAGTTTGAGGNAGGTCACCGTGACCTCTATCAATGTCATTCGGGTCACGGATGACGGCATCCAAGGTCATCCCAAGGTCACCCAATGTCATCCCAAGGTCGAAAGTGGAGGGAGGAGTCTCAGCACCGGCTATAATAACCTACTATTATAAGAATTAATAATACCCGTAATAATTCGTCTGTAAACAGGATTTTCTTGTGGATATTATCGTCTCTACTTCTGAGTTCCTGAATACATTACCTGAAAGTAAGACGTGACTGAGGATCTCTTGGTAGGTAAAAGTTCTTGAACTGATTGAAAGTGGAATGGATGTAATAACTGGTCTTTTAATACTCTATTAACGGAACTTTTTGAAAGCCAACCTCTCCCGTTAAACGCGCTGTACTTTCTTGCTGAATTTCTTCGACCCTTTACAAAATTTGTTCCGCCAGTTGAATAGTTCTAGCCGTACGTTGTCCATTGTCCCTTAGTGCTACATGTAAAAAACGTCCTGTTTCCCGAAGGCGTCTCTCCACATTAGCAAATGTTTTGTGATTTGGAATTCTTCGATTAGGAAATCTTTCAGCATATGTTCGAACACTACCAATAACAATTTCCTTCACAATAACCCAGAACTAGTAAAATATCAGTTTGTTCAGCAAAAGTATAAATTGCAGCCATAGTAAAGAGGATATTAAAAAAAAAGTAAAAATGTTTTTCCGCCGATAAAAAAATACGTGTCTCTTAATCTTTTATGTTCTACAACATATATAAAAATCTTGAAAATCGGAGTGTTCGGGTTGGGGTAGTTTCCTTGTAAGAAAATTTCTTGTTTTCTTAATGTTTTGGACAAAAAATTATATGATATATATTTATGTTATTGTTATCACTATGTTATTATTAATACAATTCAAACTACAAGTCTACAAGTATTAATAAATAAATTTCCACGTTTTACATACATAGACAAGAATGCGCAAAAATATCGAGCTTTTACAAAATTTAGTCAACAAAAATATTAGTCCTCATTAATATTTACCTTTTTGAAATTAACAATGGATATTGAGCTTAGAACTTAGAATAATTCAAAGAAACACACGTTTACTAACGCACGCGCATTGACAATAGCGAACGAAATAATCTATCTTTGTCATAGGCATATTATGTCCACGACTTCGGTACCATGGTGCGACAAAGCGAACGTGATTTTTTTGTCTTTGTCTTGGCGGTGTCTTAGGAGCTAAATAAAATTCAGAAGATAAAAAGGTAAATTTTGTAGCTGTAAGAAACCAACGTAAAAATAAATTCGAAGACAACTTTTCATTATTTAAAATAATCAATCGAATAGTCTCGAAAAAAAATTGTTTGAATCATTAAAATTAACGATTAAAAATTTGATTTTGTTATAACTTTCTTATTAAAAATTAAAAAAATATGTATATTTCTCTTAAAAGAAAAATTACATTTTTTAGAGTAGATTGAAAAAAAAATTACAAAATGAACGAGTGTACAGGGGAGCTCAAAATAGTTGCAGTACTTCATAAAAAAAAATTTCTATCGAGCTTCCTTGTGGAGTTATTCGCCTTCAAAGAAAGAAGTTTGAAAAACAAATTCAATTATAACTTCTATATACAAGGTGTCTCACGGTGACGGCCCTTTAGAATTATTTCAGAGACTACTTCGATTTGAATTTTGAAAATTTGGGATACCGGGTTTTCGGCCATACCCTTCTCAACTAAAATAATGGCTTCCACGTACCACCTCCGGTTATACAGGAAGTCGCCACCAACTTGCTTATTTTAAATGGAACAATATATTATTGCAATTTTGAATTCTACATGTCATTTTAGGTGGATTTTTTTTAAGTTTCCCTATTCCTAAAATTAACCGTTTTCGAGATATTTAATTTTTAAAAACAAAATGGAGAGAAACAATGACTAGCTTCAAACCATGTGAATTATATAGTAAGAAAGATAAAGCAACAATATTTATAGAGGGATAGCTAGACCCCTAAGCTTTCCATCCATACTTTCAAAGTGGCTTAATTGCATACAGGATGTTAGAAATTTAATGCCGATGTAAGTAAGTAAGTAAGTCGGGTTTTTTAAGTGGAACACCCTGTATGTTTTTCGATTTTCTGATACACAATTTTATTCTCTTTCGAACGATATCAGGGTTCCCTATACCTATCTCTTCTAGTTTTTAAGTTATCTACTAATTTTTGTCATGTGGTCATTTGAAAATCCTCATGTTATCCGGGAAAGAAACTTTCAAAATAAATTTGGCGTAAATGTTTTTTGTCTACCATATCTACGAAGAAAATTTAAATGCCGACAGATATCTCAATATTTTGCAAACGGTTGTGACAGATTTTCTAGATGATACACCAGTAGGGTATTTTAACCGATTCTCAATCTCCCCCTCGTCTCACCCCTCACCCCCTCCGCGACCTTGAATGACCCCTGCGGTGATGCGTTGAAATTCATATTAGTTGACCTTGAATGACCTCTGCGAAGTTGGATATTACTTGAAGTTTGAGGATGTCCTATATGACATTGAAAACCACATTAGTTGGTAACCTTTATTTGACCTCTGCCGAATATTATATTGGTCACCTTCATTAACCTTCGTAATTCCCTCTAACAGAAACTCTAAATTGAATGTGTTCAACAGCGCATGCTCATCATGGGTCTCCATTTTTATAAAAAGGCAGGAGTAGACGGTTTGAATTTCATTTGTGAATAACTTTCCGATCGAGAGTGAGTTTTTACTAACAAAAATGTATTTGTGCAATGTATGTAGTAAAACCTTTACGCGTAGTGATAATTTACGTCGCCATGAAAGGGAGTCTTGTAAACCCCTAAATGTTAGTGAACCGGAAGCAAAACGAGAGAAATTACATCATGACAATCAATCGCCTGTGGTTGAAACAATTAACTGTTGTGGTAAGGAAATACCCAGAAGTCAAATTTGTGCGCATCGTAGGACACTGGAACATAAAACCGTTTCTTGTACTCCAAAATGTGATGGCGTACAAATTATTAATAGTGCGTACAAATGTAGAATAATAAGCTACAGAGCGCAGAGTGAGACTAAGCATACAGACTACATTAAGTTTTTTGATAAAGTAAAGGGGAAGATAATAAGTTTATTGGAAAATGTCATAAGTGTTCACAAGTCGGTGAAGGTGAATATGGAAACTTTTACCAATTATATATTACAAACTCGCGAGACATCTGACATTAAAGCATTTAACAGCTGCAATAGGATTATCGACGAGTCTGTGGATATTAGTGGTATCTACCAAGATTTTGTAGATACGATGACATCTCAAACATCTGAATTTGAGGAGAAAGATTCCGGTAAGTAATATCTAAAAGTTGAAAAATGAAGATCGTCCGCTTACATGAATATATTATTACAGGTTGGGCTATTGAGGAAATATTGTATGTCGAGGTAAACGTGAATTAAAAACAGTCCTTTGTGTGGAGCCTCTTACATGAAATTACCTAAGTTTGTGGAAGACAAGAAAGCGGTAGTGAATGTAAAGAATCAGGACGAATGCTGTTTTGCGTGGGCAATAACTTCGGCAATGTATCCACCAAGGAATCCAGTGCACGAGATGCCTTCATATCCACATTTCTCATCAGTTTTGAATTTGGTAGGTATGGATTTTCCAGTTAAATTGAAGGATATTTCTAAATTTGAAGCAATGAATGATATATCTGTTAACGTATACGGTTTGGAAAGTACATTTGAAAAGAATAAGTTAAAATATGAAGTAGTCGGGCCTTTGCGTTATTCACCAAAAAAATTAAGATATCACGTGAATTTATTACTAGTCACTAAGGAGTGCGGTCAAAATCACCATTGTACTAAAGAATGCGTTAAAAGTCATTACTGTTGGATTAAGGATTTCTCGAGGTTGGTTTCTAGTCAAATTTCTAGCAATGAGTATAAAAAGTATTTTTGTGATGGTTGTTTATCGTACTTAGGTCGTGAAGACTTGTTATTAAAACATCAAAGGCACGACTGCAATCATATTTACACAACTGTACCTAGTTTGCAACTACGCGTACATAAATTTGGAAAAAGCGTTCCCGAGAATATATTAAAATTGGAAAATTTCGAAAAACAACTGAAAGTGCCTTTCGTAGTGTATGCCGACTTCGAATCTATTTTGAAACCTATGGACACATGCGAACCCAACCCTGAAAAATCTTATACATGTAAGACTTTCAACCACGATCCATATTCGTTTGCGTATTTGATAAAGTGCTCTTTTAACGATTCATTATCAAAATTTGTATTTTACAGAGAGAAAGATGTAACAAAAGTTTTTGTACAGCGTTTAGAGTCAGATTTAACCGATATATATATAACAATTATTTGAAAGATATAGTTCCAATGACTCCTTTGTCAGAGGATGAGGAAATAGAACTTGAAAATTCAACCATTTGTAGCATATGTGAGAAACCGTTTGAAAGCTGGCAGACTAAGGTGAGACACCACTACCATTTAACGGGTGGGAAAAAACAGGGAGCAGCTCATTCGGTTTGTAATCTAAATTATAAATTAGCTAATTTCGTTCCAATAATATTACACAACATGTCGGGCTACGACGCTCACCTCTTCATAAAAGAATTATGTCTAAATAAAGATAAAATCGATGTGATAGCTCAAAGTAAAGAAAAATATATTTCATTCACAAAACACCTTTATATGCACGATTACATTGGCTACGATGGGAGAGTAAAGAAAGTTTTTTTGAAAATGAGATTCATCGACAGTTTCAAATTTTTGGCTACATCTCTCCAAGATTTAGCTGATAATTTAAACGATGATCAATTCAAAGAAACTTTGAAATATTTTCCGAATCAAGAACAATTCAAATTAATCAGGCAAAAAGGTGTTTTTCCATACAGTTTTTTAACGAGTTTAGTTAAACTAAATTCTACAAATTTACCCACTAAAGATGAATTTTATGATAAGTTGAATGAAACTCATATAACGGATACTGAATATGGAAGAGCACAGAAAACGTGGACAGTGTTTAATTGTAAAGATTTAGGCGAATATTCGGACATATATTTAAAATCAGACGTGCTTATATTATGTGATGTATTTGAAAACTTTCGAGCAATTTCTTTAGACAAATATAAATTGGATCCCGCACAATATTATACAGCTCCAGGTCTCGCATGGGACGCCATGTTAAGATTAACAAAAGTAGAGTTGGAACTTTTGACGGATATTACAATGCTACAGTTTTTCAAAAAAGGTATTCGCGGTGGAATCAGCCAATGTTCTGATAGGAAGCATGTTGCGAACAATACATTCCTTCCAAATTATAATCCAGACGAACCTTCGTCTTTTATTATGTATTTGGATGCCACGAATCTCTACGGACACAGCATGTCACAGTGTTTACCAACCGGTGGATTTTCGTGGNCCGTAGAAGCACCGGCCCTAGTTGAAGCACCGACCCGCGTGGAAGCAGCGGCTCCCGTGGAAGTACAGGCACCCGTTGCAGCACCGGCCCTCATCGCAGCGGCCCACACAGAGGATGATGATAACGATTGGTTCCAGTGTTCCCAACCCGGCGAGTCCGATATGGTTAGATCCTTTCTCCGATACTGGGACAAACACAATCGGAGGGAGGATGCAACCGATAGGGAAATTACGGACCTCGACGATCGCATCGCCGGCGAGAGGGAAAAAGTGCGGGTGTGGCAAGAGGAAATGCGGGTGTTGCAAGACAAAGTGCGGGTGACGCTCGATAAAATAGGACAGTTGGAACTGAAAAGAGACAATAAAGTGCGACAGAAGAATGCAAGTGGAAATGTGTTAAAAAGGTTGACTGAGCGGATGAAAGTGAGACGAGCGAATGAGTAATATGTAATTAGTAGAAGTATATACGTAGTTTAAATGTAAGTAGATTTATAAGTTATGCTTGGTATACACTATAAAATCTGTATATATATATAAATGTATAAATTATAAGTAAAATAAATGTTTTACGTTAAGTTTTTACATATAATAAAATGACATTTAAAATAAAAATTTTTTCATATATGTATATTTTAATAAAAATTAAAATTCTTTTTATATGTAATAAATAGTGTTTAAATAAATTTAACGATATGTAAATATTGGAAAATAAATTGTTTAATAATAAATAATTTTTTGATGTCCTCGCAAAGGTTCCCAGTGGGGGGGTCCAGGGGGGCGTAGCCCCCTCCTGGTAGGGGGTCATGGGGGGCGAAGCCCCCAAGGTGGGAGGTCCAAGGGGGGCGAAATCTTAAAAATAACTATTCATAAAATATTTCAAATAATATTTTTCAAAAAATAAGTAATATTTGTTTTGGATTTATTATTTATTATAAAAATTATAGTCGTAATATATTTATCTTTGGTTAAATTATCAAGATAGTGCATTTATATGATAATAAGCGGCTAAAGCTACATGTAGCGGCACCTAGTAGTACCCATTCTAAGTTATTCTATTGTGTTTCATCTGGGATGCAGATACCTACATTTCTCAGAAGGGCAATTCAGCGGAGGAAAACCTAAGTTCATGATGCTGTGCCAGATGGCGCTAGGGGTTTAGAGTTATTTTATTTCGGATTAATTAGATAAGAAAACAACACAGTAGCGTAGGTATTGAATTTATTGTTACATATTTCTATTTAAGCAATTTATATAAAATGGTAAAAACAACGTACTTAAGTATTTTCTTATTTGATTTCCCAATTGTCTAAAAACTAGTGAAATTTACGAATACTTTAACATCCTGTATCTCCGGAGGGAAGCGTTCTATCAAAATTTTTTTATAATTTAATAAAACTTGATTATTTTCGTCGGTATAATACGCCATTAAAGTTTGGTAAAACTTATCATTAATATCCTCTATATTAAAAACCATTTATTTGTTATACCATTAATTAGCATCTATCTATTATATACAAAAAGTTAACAAATTAAGTAACTAAAATTAAAACGAACAACAAATTGAGTGAATAGTACTCAATCCATCTCATCATCTGTCTGTTCCTCAAATTCCACATATCCTGGCCCTCTAACCATCATCGCTTCTAAATTGCCTGTAATTGTACAGAAAAAAGTTATTTTTAAACTTATTATCGCATTATTTGCTTACCGAAATCGATGCTGGGGTTGTCTGGTGTCGTTGAGCCTGACAACCTGCCTGGAGATGTAGAAGAGTCTGGTTCTATATTGACGTCTTCATCGATCTCGTTGTCATCATCATATTCCATATCGTCAGTGGTATCACTCCAGGAAGAGGACCAATTTCTATCTGGCGAGTGGTATGGATAAGTCGTAGAATCTGCCTTAGCAACCTCTACTACTGGAACTTCTCTATTTTCCATGTTGCCCTTTCAGTTGTATCAAAGATATTGATTTCTTAAATTTGAAATCCTTTATATATATGTAAAACTAAGGTTATTTGAAGGTTATTGTCACTTGATATTTTCAGATTGCTCTAACACTTATGTATTTTTAAAAATAGTAAAATGTTGAGAGACCACACTTTTTTTTAATATATTGAAAGAAACCATAATGTATCGTATATACATATAATTTATTTAATAAAAAACATTTAGCTGACATCACAAATGTGAGGCTGTTTAGACACTAACTAGTCTCTATTATAATACATTCCATTTGTTAATATTTTAACATTTTCTTATAAAGAATATAGAAAAAATATGTTTTATTACTTAAGCGGTTAAAGAAAATAAAAATACTGACTTGGTACATCTACTTTATTTATTTATTTTTTAAAAATAGTACATACACAAAAAATGTATTTATTAATTCTTTGATTCAATCGCCATTGCTTCCTTTCGTTTCTGGAAAGAAACGGTGGAGGTTTCTGAAAGTTTGTGGCGACTTGGGGGGTGTAAGTGGGTACATCATAATGGTCCCTGTCATTTTCATCCGTAGCTGCCTCAGACCAACGTGCAGATAATCCAGCGTCACATTTTGATTGGTGAGAGTGATTTCTTTTGGAAGCATCAGCGATTTCATTGCATCTTTGCATTGTCCCAGCAGCAGCAAGTGTCTCAGACCAACGTGCAAATGATCCAACATCACACTTTGATTGGTGGCAGTCATTTGTTGTGGAAGCAGCAGCGATTTTATTGCATCTTTGTATTGTTCCAGCAGCAAGAGCACCCTGCTCCAAACTGAGTCTGCATCTTATCAGATGCGCAGACAAACGATGTCTCAAGAGGCGATGGTGAGGCACTAGATGGCAGTTGATAAAATCTGAAAGAAAGAAAAAAGGAAAAATTATATTATTATTAACACACTGAAACCGAATTCTTACCATTGTGGTCCATTTTTAATAACAAAAAAGGTATATGTCACTCTGAAAGGCAAGTTACTATTGCAGACGATATCACATCAATGATACATTGTACAGTTTTACAACTATTTATAGTCAGGCAAACATCGTAGATGTTAGAGAGGGGGAGACTTAATATGGATGATGAATGACATAACACATTTAAGGCAAGGGCAGTTAAGGTCGTCTGCGACATTAGATATATTTAAATTTCCTACAGGTCAAATAGATGTCAACCACCCACTCTGTTATATAAGCATTTGCAGTATGTTGAGGAGTTCAGTCTGTTTATACATCTCAACTAGTCAAAATGTCATTTCCGAAAGAATGGGAGTCGAAAGCTATAGTAAAGGTTTATCCCATTCGCGTGCGGGGTTTAATTATATGTCACAACTGTTGTTCTGGGAGGAGTAAAGAATTAATTAATGATTGTACGGGGCTATGTGTAGCGTGTGAAAAAGAAAATACTGTACCTATAGCGAAAACTGATAAATGTGAAGGATGCCTAAATCTAAGTTATAAATTTTGGAATTGTTAGAGACAAATGTCAATTATGTATAATAGAAAACCACCCGCCAAAGCAACGTTGTATTGCATGTATGGAATATAAAGATAACTGTTGGAAGAATTTCTGCCCCTGCAAGAGAAATGATTCAATTTTATGCGAACGCACAGGTCATTTATATGACAATGCTAATAAGCATTTCAAATATTGCTTTTGTTTAACAAGCAGTCAACGTTTATTACGAAGTGAACTTTGTGATTAATAAAATATTACATTTTGTTTGTATAAAAATAAATTTATTTTTTATTTCCTATTTATTATTTAAATACTATCCCTCTCCGATTCCCATTTTAGTTATAACATTATGTGTTTGAAATAAGTAAAATACACCGAATGTGTTAATACATTACTTTATTATAACTCAATTGATACATTATGTTAAATAATTTATTGACAACATTTACAGTTTCTATTTTTCTTGTTAGAGTCATCCTGGCCATGAAGATGTGTTATTTAAATATATTTTTCAAACTATATTTGCTTTATCAATCCAGGAATTTTGGCTGTTGGGAAGACCAAGACATCTACAAAATAGTCGATTTCCCTTCGTTTTGAGCACTCTTTCCAGTAAATATACTTCAGGATACTTGTTTTTTTGCAATTCCCATTCATAGAAACATCCTTTAATTGGTTGTCCTTGCATATCTTCTAGCATATAGGTTGTAGGATTTGTTATATTGACTTTAACCACTTTGAAAAGTTCTGTTGAAACATTTGCAGTATATCCCTTCTCGAATACGCCCTTGTATTTGCTAATTCGGACGATGTTTCCAACACTGAAATTTGGTTTTTGTGCAATCTTTGGATGATTATAAACTTTTAGTACTGTTGATTGTTTTACCTCGATAGGTTTCATCCCTGTCGTACGATGAACTCTATTATTATACATTTTTATAATTTCAGGTAGAATATCAATCCACTTATAATTACCTCTAGCAGAAAATTCTTTATATATCCAGTTTTTCAGAGTTTTTATTACACGTTCCACAATTGCAGATTTTTTTGTGCTAAATGTGGAATAATGGTTTATATCATATTGGTGCATTAATGCTGAGAACTGACGATTGTAAAACTCAAGTCCCTGATCGCTCTGTAAGTTTTTTGGGGAATAATCAGCTTCTCGAAGAATATTTTTCATTGCAAGAGAAACCTCGGATGCGGTTTTCTTCTTAAGTGGTTTGGCCCAAACATATTTAGAATAACAATCAATCACTATAAGTATATAGCGATGACCTCTATTTTTGCTTGAAAAATCTTGCATTTCGGCCAAATCGATTTGCCATAAGTCTGCAAACCCTTTTATTATGGTTCTTCTTCTTCTAAAATTCTTTCGGGCGGGTTTGTGTAATTCATTGACAATTTGTCGTTTTGTATCACTAATATGCATTTTTCTTCTTCTTTTTTTTAT
>NW_019417113.1:464545-532728 GCF_000390285.2 Anoplophora glabripennis
GACGAACCCCTATTTGACAATTCACTTGTTAGTCTGCATGAACACACATACAAACCATATGGATCACCATATTACAGAAATTCGGATGAAATACGAATTCCCATCCACTTCCAAGATCTTATTCTTGATATTGCCGAAAGTTACATATATATAGAAGGTAAATTTACACCTAGCGAGGCCAACAAAGTCTGTTACCTATCTAACAATGCGCTGGCATTTCTTTTTGACGAGATTCGCTACGAAATGGGTGGAGAACAAGTAACTGTAATCCGAAAACCGGGTATAACAACTACGATGAAAACCATGGTGTCATGGGGGGCAACACATTTAAAAACGCTGCTATCTTATGGATGGGGGCTAACGCAAGAAGATCAGGATCTTTTGGATACCACCAGTCATGTTTTTAGTGGGAAATTACCTCTAAAATATCTCATGGGGTTTGCCGAAGATTATACTAGAGGGGTCCTCAATGCCAAACAAGAGCTTATACTGATAATTGCTCGATCTTTCAAGAACTGTTATTTGGGAGAGGTAGATGCCGACCTTGAAATTAACAAAATCGAGTGGAAGATAAGACACATCGTTCCCGAAGATAAACAAAAGTTGAAGCTGTTAAATCGCATTAACAAAGGCGGTCTTAATGCTACAGTGAAGATGGCGTTTCGTATGTGGGATCTATTTGAATTGCCTGCTCTACGAAAAACAAACACCGATATATGGGCTATAAAAACAACTAACAGTTTAGAGAGACCTCGATATATTATTATCGGTTTCCAAAGCACTGATAACTCTGATAACAGAAGCAAGGATGCTACTCAATTTATCCATGCTGGTATAAGTAATATCCGACTATATTTAAATTCAGAAGTGTATCCATATGAACGCTGGAATTTAGATTTTGAAAAGAAACTGGATTCTACAGCTTACTATGCTTATGAAAATTTCCAGCCCAGCTTCTATGATAAAGATAATTATGAACCGATGATGGATATTGGAGAATTCCGAAAAAATCCACTCTTTGTCATCGATTGTTCACATCAACAAGACGCTATGAAATTATCTACTGTAGATATAAAGATAGAGTTTGAAACACGAAAAAAGAATTTTCCAGAAAATACTCGAGTGTTTGCGTTAATACTTCACGATACATACTTAGCATACAATGCTCTAGATGGAACCGTTTCTAAAGGGTTTATGTAAGCCGAGAAATTCAACACATGTCGCAATTATATATTTTTCTATATGTTTGTCTTAGATTTAGCATTAGATTCTTTTGTATTATATAATATCTATTATTATTGTAGTAACACTTTGTAGTAAACAATAAATAAACGAATGATATCTTAACAATGTATGTTTATTTCAACAACATTTATTATATTAGTTATAAAGTACATTAAGAAAATTAAAGTATACAATTCATATATAAAGTTAATAATTATATTACACTACAAATGCTATAATATACAAATTATATGTAAAAATATAAAGTTAAATTAAAATTATTTCTGTAAACTTTAACTGCAAATTTCTTCGTCATCGGTATCCTGATCATCTTCGGATTCAGTAACAAGTGGTTCATTTAATTGATATTTTTTACTAATTGTATGAGGTATGTACTCCAACAAATACCCTCTAACATACCTCCGGAAACCGATCTCTATCATCTGTTCACAAAATTGATCCAGATTTAAAAAACCCTGGGAATATTTTGTGCACAACTGTGAACCACTATTGTACATTTTAGACTCTTCTTCAAGCATCTTAACCTTTTCTTCATCAAAACAATACTCCAGATCATAGTTAGTGGCGTGTAGTCGATCCCTACTCACACAACTTAATTCACACCCCAATCTTTCAATGGCAGTGTTGATATCTGTGGCTTCGACCCATTGTTGACTAGCGTATTGCATCCACATTTTGTTATATCTGCAATAATAAACTCCTTTATACAAGGTAGACCACGGGAGCGGGAAGTTTTTAAAACTACGTATTTCCGAAAGTAACAGTATTTAATTAAAACAAAGTAGGCAATAACTAGATAATTGTGTGCCATTTTTATTTCTTAAAAATTATGCCTGCTAAATGGCCTCCCCTGCTCTTCATACACTCTTAAAGCCGAACGTTGAATTTCTGCTTAACACGACGCAACATATCCAACGGAATATTAGCAATTTCTTCCCGAATTTTCATTTTCAGCTCCCGAATATCTCGTGGTTTGTTAATGAACATCTTGCTTTTTAGATAGCCCCACAAAAAGTAGTCGCATGCCGTAAGATCTGGCGATCTTGGGGGCCACTCAATGTCTCCGTGTCTGGAGATAACACGACCTGGAAGCAATCTTCGCACGGATTAGAGCATTAATGCTCTTGAGGTATGTGAAGTAGCGCCATCTTGCTGGAACCAGCTATTGTTCTGTGGAAACATGTTCAGTTTCTGTGTAAGGAACTGGTTAATCATGTCAGTATAGCGTGCAGCATTGATTGTTAAAGCATTTTCTTTGTGATCCTCAAAAAAATAGGGACCTATGATTCCCATTGAAGATATTGCGCACCATACTGTTACCTTGGGGTTGTGTAACGGCTGTTGATGAAGTTATTGTGGATTTTCCAAAGCCTAATAACGGCTGTTTTGTTTATTGGTATAGCCAGATAAATGGAAATGCGCTTCATCAGACATCCATAAATTGTGAACATCAAGTTCATGCTGTAGCATCGTTTTAGCAAAAGGCGAGCAGGAAGATCTGTTGGTTTCAATGCTTGGACAATCTGGATTTTGTAAGGATGAAAATTGAGATCCTTGTGTAAAATTCTAAGAAAAGTAGTCCTAGATAAGCCCAAGGCCTGGCTTTGTTTTCGACTTGAACATTTTGGACTGCGCTCTACAGATGCTCTAACGCGATCAATGTTTTCAAGACTTCTGACACTTCTGTTTGGTCCCTTATGTTTGACATTTTCATCTGATCCAGTATCTTCAAATTTACGAACCCACTCCTTTATGGCACGGGCAGATGGAACTCTCCTGTGACGAGCACAATGTTGAAATTAATTCGAAATTGCCGCTGTGCTGCGACCACACAATCATTATTTCTGTAGTAAGATTTAATCACTAAAGAACGTTGTTTGCCGGACCACTGTTCCATGATTGCTAAATGGCATAAAATGACAGATAATTTGTCAAACAAATCCGGGGCAACCTAGGCATAGTAATGAAATAATAACATTTTCAAAACTTCCCGCTCCCATGGTCCACCTGTTATAATGTGATGAAATATGTTATTGGTTAATTACCCATAATGACTGTTGCATTGGTTATTGTTATAAAAATATATTTACTACATACTAGATATTTAAAACTAATATAATTATTCAAAAAGTTCGAATTTTAATAAAGATTTGCAGTTGCCATCTTTAGAAATTGGTTTGCTTTGACCTATATAACTCAAAGTATATTTTAAATGGTTAACGTTAAATTTGTTTATAGTATCATCCGATAAATATTCCACAGTCCTCTTGGGCAAAAAACATTTGAACTTTGAATCATCATCATCAATTAATGTGGCTAATACACACTTTCCAAATCTTGAATTCATCACAGACAATGTAAAAATTAAATAGGGTTTATTTATTTCTAATGAGGTAAACTGTCGTAGATTTACTTTTTCGAAATCACCGTTAATATTACTATTAATTTTATTTAAATCTTCACTTGATAACGCCATTTTCTCTTTAAAAATATTCGTTTTATAATATCTACTTAGCAATAAACACAGTTACTGTTCTCACTTGAAAATATATGGTCACAAAACAACACAACAATTTACACTATTGTAGATGCTAACTTTAACCAAATATTAAACGAAATGTGAACTTTCTACTTTGGATCTCCTCTATTATATCGAAAATCCCTTCCACTAACCATTCGATTACATTACGTCACAATGTCACCTCACTTATTGTATGTACACTTCATACAAATCCACTTCCATAGAAATTACAGATGTCAAATGAAGGTTTCCAACGAATATGACATTCAATGTCATATAGAACATCCTCAAACTTCAAGTAATATCCAACTTCGCAGAGGTCATTCAAGGTCAACTAATATGAATTTCAACGCGTCACCGCAGGGGTCATTCAAGGTCGCCGAGGGGGTGAGGGGTGAGACGAGGGGGAGATTGAGAATCGGTTAAAATACCCTACTTATATCTATTATTGAAAATGGTTGTGATTAATATTGTTTTAATTAATTTTGATTATGTTGCAAAAATTTTTTTTTTAAAATTAGTAATAAATACATATAATAAAAAACTGTATATTAAAATTTCAAGAAGTTAAAATTGTAATTTTATCGATCGCATTATTTTTATTAATATTTTTTAATTTAATTTTACTAACAAAATGTTGAAGAAACAAGTTTACTTTGCCTTAATAATTAAAAAAATAACTTTTTAAATGAACGATTTATTTTATAATAGTAAAATAATTCCGAAATTGAAATTTTAATAATATTTCGTTTAACAATAATTTTTGTGACATTTTTGTAAATTAAAAAAAATTAATTATAAAAGATGCATTTTTTCTGGGGTTCAGGGCTATTCTACGAATTCGTAAATATGCCCATTGTGATTTTTTCGTCGAGCTACCCCAGTTTAAAAAAAAAATAAATTTCTTCGATGAATAGTAACCGAGATATTGCAAAATTTATAGCGCGCAACTATTTGAACTTTGGATTTAACTTTTCTCGCCCGCGCGTCCTCTTGGATAAGCTTCCCCCACCACCTCGCGGCCGGACAGTTTACTTAGCGAGTACTTTCTCTTTAAAGGGCTCGTGAGTCGTTAATTTTCCACATTTTTCAATGCAATTCACGGGAAATCGTAGTTTACGTCGTAAATTTTATTTTGCGAAAAATCCAAGTCTTAATACTTATAAACAATTGAGCTACGATTTAAAAAAAATTCTTATCTTGGCTCCTGTTGGTCGTAGAGGGTACTTTTTTAATTTTAAAACTGTATTTTTTGCCAGCTATCCATTGCACCTATTTTCGGTGAGATAGCATTAATAGCAACAATGTTATTCAAATTATTTATAAGCGAAAAACGCACGGTTTTTAAATGCACAATTTGAGAATGTTAATGTCAAAAAAACGGTGATATTTTTTAATAGGTCGCTTAATTACGTCTTTAAGATTACAATGACGCTTTCAGAATCATGTTTGGTTGAAAATTACCGCCTGTACAGAGGCTTGTCAACCCTCAACTTGTCATAGGTTTTATAAATTTTTAACAATAAATGCGATAGTTATAAACAAATTAAAAAATGGTCACTTTTCTTGTTTTTTTTGCAATAACTTTTTTGTTTATTAACAGATTTTAATTTAACAAGTCTCATTTTGTAGATAATTTTACTCCCTATAAACTCTCTGTGAGTCACTTTTCGCTAAAATTGATGGTTTTCCCTGCAAAGTGAAAAAACTATTTTCCTCACTTATTTGTTTAAATAGGAAAGTTAGCCAATAAAAGTTTTTGACTCACGAGACGAGAGATGTCTTGTATTATGTTCCTTTAAACAATTTTACAATAATCTCTCGGATAGGACTTTTTTCGAGTAAAAATTTAATTTGTTTGGTCTATGGTCTAGATAAAAATTCAAAATAGTAGTCATGCAGTGTAATGGAACTCACTAATCATAACTGTAGGGGAGAGACAGGCAATTTATTTACGCACAGCCAACCTACAATACACATCAATTGTAAGAGAAAAACGAACAAAAGAATTACATTAATAGCAATACAAATAACAATATATGTAGGTATGTATAAATTTTTTGAAATTGATTATATTAGAGATCGATGAACAAAACATGCCAAATTCATTCTTTATTTCATTATTATACAGAGTGGGCTCTTGAAAACGAAACAAAGCGAATAACTCTCAGGAAAATATTTTTTTCGAAAAACGCCGTTTTTTATAGAAGGTCGTTGTTAATAAAAAAAAAACTACTTTTTACAAAATTTACAAACTTTTTTTTCTCCATCTGGCTCGATAAAACTGTTGATCCGTCTTTAAAACTGCCTTAAATGCATAACGTATTTAGTCACATTTTTATGGACCATAGCTAAAATTAGTCGTCCAGTCAGCCTTTATGTCAGAGCGACATGTGCAGTTGGTTAACATTATGGTTTATTCGATTCCAGAAAGGTTGGAAATAATTGCACTCTTTTATGGAAATAATCAATGTGCTAATACAACAGAAATCTTTAATCACCGACACTTGGATAACATGTTCACAGGAAGTACATTTTAGAGTTAGCGTTGAGGAGACTGGATCTACAGGTAAAAAGTTTCTTGGCCATGTTGCTATAAATTCCAGAACGAGTAGGAGGCAACTGGCAGCGGTATCCATTTTGGGCGAAACAAAATCCGCAAAATTTTGAAAATTTTGAAACAACCACTTACAAATTCACCTTGCACAGGAATTTCATGAAGATGAAATCATTAACAATCTTGATTTTTTTTAATATCTGCTTCCCGGATGAGTATTCTTTTTCTATTAATGGCACCATAAATCGTAATAATTGTCGTTAGTGGTCCAATTCTAACCCAAGGACATTTTATGATACACATTTTTTCATACACTCTTGATTGTAGGTTTGCCAATCGCCGGACTTTTTCTTGTGGGGTTATTTAACGTCTAAAATTTATTTCACTCCACCTACTACGCCAACGCATTGTCAACGAATGCCGCCAAGTTACTCCAGAAATTACAAAATCGATTGTTTTAGATATTATTTATATTGTGTTTGTTTCTTATTGTACTTATATACTCTGTAATAGAGCTCTGCCTGTTGAGTATTAATAAATAAATAAATAAATAAAAATGTGCGTAAACGCTGTTTACAAGACTTATATTACTGTATGGAGGTTGGAAGTCAGCAAGTTGAACACTTAATTGACTGACATGTAGTAATTTGCAAATAAATTTATAAAAAGTAGGTTTTTTATTAACAAAAATAAAACACAATTGTGTAGAGAATTTTAATACATCTCAATGATGTGTCACTTAATCCTCCTACCCTATTTAGGTTTTTGGAGGGTTACTCGCCTCCTCCCTATAGGGGGTAGAGTCTATAACAAGAAATTTATGTGAAAAGTTGTCCCCTTCGATAAAAAATCAACATGTCTTGACGTCGTTTTCAAGAACTCACCCTGTATGTATTACACTGAACAATTCGCCAAGTATAAGAGTAAGTTTGTCCAAGATATTGAGAAGCAAAGGTTGACGACGCAAGCAAAGTAGCATAGATTTCAAACCATTTCTAGCAGATTTTAATTTAAGGGTAATAAAATAACAGGATGTGAAATTTTGCCAATGAATCTCAAGAAATTAGAACATTCAGTTGAACTCAGAACATTATTACTGTGATCAGAAAATGTTATTTCCGAAGCAAATACATCCAAATTTTTTGTTTCGGTAACTCTTGTTACAAATTAACCTATAAACAAAATGTAACTTTCTCAATATTTGCTTATGTTTAAAGGGACATAGTTATTTGTACATCATGCATTAATCCTGCCAAATGAGGTTTGCAATGTAATTGGATCTTGAGGAGATTTAATTTCTGAAAAAAGTCTGAGACCGTCAGCACACAGAAGACAATTGCTGTCAATGAAATTTAAAGATGTTATTTATAAAAGTAAGAAACAATAAATGTCTCAAATTGGAACTCTTTGGGACATCAGATGTTGAAACATATTTCACTGACCTCACGGTAGGAAAATTATCAGTCAGCAATCGTATCCAAATGCTTTATTGAAACCGGTATAGATGAGATCGACTGACATCGATACATCGCACATATACTGAGTCAGACATAGAATATTAGTTTTGATGGATATATCATTCATGGAACCTTGTTTAAACGATTTAATTTTTTAATGAACTATATCCTGTAAAATAATTTCGAGGACCTTTTACAAGTTACAACTTAATTTTGGCTTTAACCTTTTCCCTTCAAATAAGAAACCTTCGACCTCTCCTTCGGGACAGAAAGAACTGAAGATTTATTAGTTAATATAAAGGTGGTAGTATACAGGGTAGCCCATCGAAAACGTACCGCAAGGCATTACAGGGTAGTAATGAACTTTTCGGCAAAATCCAAAAACAGGTAAAGTTTGCTTCTGAGGGGGACAACTTTTGGCGCAAAAAGCATAGCAAAATCTTCAACCCCCTAAGTGGGGGTGCCATCCCCCAAATTTTTTTAAATGGGAATGGGGGTCAAGTGGGGGGTCATTAGAAAGGGCTTTTAATTCTCTATACATCGATTCTTACTTTTTGAAAATCGATCCATTATTTTAGAAAATATGCAGCTTTGAAAATACGAACAATATTTTTGACGAGAAATGCGAAAATCGATTTAATTTTACTTCAAAACTTACGGTATTAGCTTGGTAAATTCCTTCAAAAGAATTCGCTGTTTTTTTTTTTGATTTGCGAATTCTTTAGCCTGATTTTGGTGAGCAAAAAATTGTCCGCTTTTTGTTTCGTATTTAGATAGGCCACAAGAAGTTGCTAGATAACTGTCTTGTGACTTGTAGTTGAAGAGTACCAATACTGCCGAGTCTTTTAAATTGATTAATTATGGTGTACTCAATTCCAGAAAGAGTAGAAATTATTGAGCTTTTTTTCAAAAACAATGAATGCGGAAATCGGGTCGCCGAACTGTTCAACCAACGGCATCCTGAGAAACATGCGTCTGGAAAAATTGTTCGCGAATTGGTGGCCAAATTTCGCGAAACTGGCTCCGTTCATAACAAAAAGAGGCAGGTTGAAAATCCGGTACTAAATGAACCTACGGAAATAGCGGTATTGGGGCAAGTGGCAATGGATAGTACGCTGAGTACAATGCAATTGGCTACTGCGACAGGAGTGAGTCGTACAAGTGTCCAACGAATATTAAAAAAATACAAATTCCATCCTTATAAGATTCGGCTAGTGCAAGAGCTAAATGAAGACGATTTTGATCGTCGTTTGCAATTTTGCGAAATAATGACTGAACGAGCGATAAACGATAATTTCCTCTTTAATGTGTGTTTTTCGGACGAGTGTACGTTCTTCTTGAATGGTTTAGTGAATCGCCATAATTGTCGTTACTGGGCTGATACCAATCCAAGGATTTTCCATGAGACACACTCCCAACACCCCCAGAAGTTGAATGTATGGGCAGGTATTTTTGGAAATTCCATTGTAGGTCCTTTTTTCCTTCCTGGAAATTTGACAGGCGATATGTACTTGGATTTACTACAAAATGTCATCGACCCAGCTCTAACAAATATCATAGAGGACGACCCTGCTTACAATGAACACGAACTGATTTTCCAGCAAGACGGAGCTCCTCCACATTACTCGCTCAATGTGCGCAATTACCTAAATGAGACGTTTCCAGGACGCTGGATAGGACGAAGAGGTGCAATTGAGTGGCCCCCTCGGTCACCCGACTTAAATCCTTTAGATTTCTTTCTCTGGGGGCACATTAAAAGCAAAGTTTACAGCACTCCACCTGATACCTTGGAAGATCTGCGAGGACGAATCATTAATGTATGTCGCGAAGTAACACCGCAAGTGCTCCAGAATGTTCGACAACGGTTTGAAGACAACCTGTATCATTGTATGCAAGTTGGCGGACAACATTTTCAGCATTTACTTGACTAATACCGTAAGTTTTGAAGTAAAATTAAATCGATTTTCGCATTTCTCGTCAAAAATATTGTTCGTATTTTCAAAGCTGCATATTTTCTAAAATAATGAATCGATTTTCAAAAAGTAAGAATCGATGTATAGAGAATTAAAAGCCCTTTCTAATGACCCCCCACTTGACCCCCATTCCCATTTGAAAAAATTTAGGGGATAGCACCCCCACTTAGGGGGTTGAAGATTTTGGTATGCTTTTTGAGCCAAAAGTTGTCGCCCTCAGAAACAAATTTAACCTGTTTTTGGATTTTGCGGAAAAGTTGCTTTGCGGTACATTTTCGATGGGCTATCCTGTATATGAAGAATACATGAAGTGGACTGTATACATATATACTTAAAGAGTGTAGAAGCTATCGAGTATGGTTAATTTGCATATTCTGTATAATAAATATATTCGGGACGCAGCAGTATTTTGCTTAATTTTAGATCAGAGAGGACTAAACACAATAATCTTCAGAATCATTAGCTAAACAGTTTATTATAACTTGTTCTTTCATTTTCCTGTTATAAGCTATTATTCCTTAGGGACTACGGAGGGAATTTATCAGGCTTTGGTACAGTTCTCGGTACACATGCAAAAATAGTAAGGGAAATTTGATAAAATTTATCGCGCGCCAAATTTCACAATTCTTCTAGATTCATATAACAGATGAAAGTTAGCTTTCCTGAAGTTGAAGACTGTCTGTTATTTCTGTGTATGTGTATGTGTATGTTATTTCTGTATGTCTTTTCATGATTTTGAGAAGTATTTACATATTTATATTATTAAAATAAAGATGAAAACATCAGGCCAAATATGAGGTCGAGTAATTTATTACATACATTTTGAAGTATCGAACTCTGTCGAGTCAAATTTCATAATTCATTTTTCTCATCAAAATAACCAAAAAAGTGCATTTTTCTCCTAAATCGTTTCCTAAGGAGTCTTAGATACTACTCTCCTTTTCTCTCCTTTCATTAACCATGGAAGTGAGCTCTAACAGGTAAAGGAAATAATTCAATTACCGCTAGTGAATTAAAGATTCAGGAGACAAAGATATTAATCCAAGTAAGTCAGTTGACTTACTAAACCCAAATGAGCTTCTACATCAGCAAATAATATATTTCTTAAGTTTTGGTTTTCTAGAAAGCTGTACCGTAATATAGCGGTGGTAATATGACGTTACTGACTTCGCGTATAGTTAAAGAAAAATGCAGAACTGTAACGTTGTGCGTATTTATAAGAACGTGATTTATTGTTGCCGTAGTTTGTAATATGAGAATTTTTAACCAAATATCCATAAATTATATTATACAATTTATCTTCACTACTCCACCAATTATTTTCAGATATTGTCAACAAAAAATAACAAATAGTTTACCGCACGTGCCCACCAAACCATAAAAATACCTACGTTGTAATAAGTGTTTATCGCCATACCTTCAAAATCTTAACGTTGCCGCGTTCTTACGTGACAATTGTGTTTACTGCTACCCAATTAAATGAAAAAATATATATGAAATTATTATGAGTATATTTATTTAGTGTAAATATTTTTTAAATTATCATCAAATACAGCTTGAAATGATTAATAAAAAACTCATTAAGTTATTCTTCAATAATACATTGGAAAATATGTTGCTATTGACAACAACAGGCAATATAATTTTTAATGATGTGTGTAAATCGCTTGACAAAGCAGGTACTTTCATTGTAGTATTTGTATACCAAATTTATAGAAAAAAAACAAGGGCTCAGGAAATGTTATGTGTGTGAGCAACTCTGCATAGTATCCTAATAATAAATCAAATTCTATATAAATCAAAAGTAATTGGAGTTTGTAAACGAAAATAAGGAAAAATAAAAACGATGTTTTTGAACTAATTGTATATTAAAAATATGTAATGAAATTGATATTATGTTTATTAGGTGTTGAAAATGTTCACAATTAATTTCTACATCGTAATAAACTACTATATTCTGTTTGGAAATGAAAGAGAGTAATAAAACCCCGAGATAAGAACCGGCCATGGGCGTGGTAATATTTCGTTTCAGGTAATTATCGGGTAACACTAATGCTAACAAAAATGACAGGGATTGGAAAATCGACTATCTACAGACTTTTAAAGGAAACAAAAAATGAACAAGATACTGTAAATCCCCCAAAATCATCTACAGGGAGGTCAAAAGTCGTTATAGATGATTTCTTCAAAAATGTCATTCGCAGAAAAGTACACTCATTTTATTTTAAAAAAGAAATACCAACGCTAAACAAAATTTTAAGTGAACTTTCAGAGGACAACGATTTGCCAAAAATCAGTAGAAGCAAATTATGGGCCGTCTTACGAGAGTTGAATTTTTGCTGGGAAAAGCAGAACAGGAAGTCAGTTCTTATCGATAAAGATGAAATTATTTGTTGGCGAAGATCCTACTTAAGATCAATTAGAAAATTCCGTGACGAAGGGAGGAATATTTATTATCTAGACGAAACTTGGGTCAACGAGGGATATACTGTAACAAAAGTATGGCAAGATAAAAATGTAAAAAGTTTTCGACAAGCATTTTTGGATGGACTTTCAACAGGGTTCAAGGCACCTTCAGGTAAAGGGCGAAGATTAATAGTGACACATATAGGTAGTGCCAGTGGTTTTGTAGATGGCGGTTTACTTTTATTTGAATCTAAAAATACAGGTGACTATCACGAAGACATGAACGCAGATGTTTTCGAAGAGTATTTTACACAGATGTTGGATCTTATTCCTCCGGGGTCTGTAATTGTCATGGATAATGCCAGTTACCATTCACGGCAGACCGAGCGGACGCCTACGACTGCTTGGAGGAAAGCCGATATAATTCAATGGTTATCCGGAAAAAACATTTCTTTTGAAACAAATATGGTGAAAAAGGAACTTTTGACACTTGTCAATCTTAATAAAGATCAGAAAAAATATGTTATCGATGAAATGGCAACAAATCGCCAAATAACGGTACTACGGTTACCACCTTATCACTGTGAACTTAACCCAATCGAATTAGTCTGGGCGCAGGTAAAAGGAGATGTAGCGCGAAATAATACGACGTTTAAATTAAGTGACGTGAAAATTTTGTTAAAAAATTCCTTGGAACGAGTAACTGCAGATAACTGGCAAAGATGTATACATCATGTACAAAAAGAAGAGGAGAAAATGTGGGAACTCGATAATTTAATTGACGTTACTGTGGAACCTATCGTTATCAATCTAGGAGACGAAGATAATTCATCAGAATATTCAGAGGATGAATTTTAATATACCTACTTTTTTATTTTCTTTATTGTACATTTATACAACACTACATTTACTCACCATAATTTGAATTTTCAAAATACATATATTTTTGTGTGGAATAAAAGTCTATTCATTAAATTTAAATAAATATTTTGATAATAATATTGAATAATTTTATTTGAATTACTAAAAACCCTCTTAACCCGGTTATGATGCTTAAAGTAGCCTCATGTTTTGAAATGCTGTTTTTATATTGTTTACTTATAAGAGAAATGGACCGAGAAATTGAAGCGGCATAGACAAAGACGGATTGTCGGGGATTAAATTTTAGCTACTTGCTACAATTTAGTACAACCCGGTCACACAAAGTTTTTTTAAAAGTACACCTCATCATTCAAATATTGAATATAAGCACCAGTACTACATTTATTTACGATTTGCATACATAACAAGCTTTTATTACTCCCTTTCATTTATAAACAGACTATAATCAAATATGATACTCAATTTTACAAAAAATATATATAAATGAATTCCATAACGCCAATGGTTAACAAACAAAATAAATGCATAAGTAGCATGGTGTAGTAGTCGACACTGAGTATAGTATATCTTTGCGTCAAAACAGCGCGAGCTGTAATAGTAATTATGGTACCGAGGGTGTTATATTGATATGAATGCGAGCAAGGCATTGTTATCCTATAACACTCGTGATGCCTTCACCATTGAATGTATTACTAAGCTTTTTGTTACATGTAGTTGGTGTATTTCTATTATTGAATTGATTTATTTCCATAGTCAATCATTTTTAATTTGCCTTGGAGGTTATTTTTCATTGGATTTTTCTCAATATAGGGTGATTATTACAAAATGAAAATCTAGTAGGATGTTAAGGTCAATATGTAATCTCAAGTCAGACATTCATAATCCCAAAACCATAAACCTTGTGAAATTTTCTGTCAGTTCATTTTAATAAGTATATGGAAATGATATTTCTAAAAATTTCACATTCTCTTTGCATGATATAGTTACTGATTATTACCTAAGTTACCGTAAAATCTGTCCCAGATGGATTTTTTGAGTATTTTTAGATAATGATATTGTGAGAAACAACAGTTGTTTACAGAGTAGTTACTCTACGAGCTACAAGTACCGCACAAATTGAATTACACATCCAATAGTAAACACTCAACATTGTCAGAAAACTGAGGTTTACAAAAACTTATCCGATTTTATGATTTTTGTATCACTAGTACTATAGAGTTTCCTAACTTTTTTTATGTTAGACGAATCTCTTCAGATAATAATAAATTCTCAAGTGTGTCTTCTCACTACCAAATCTTCTTCCAAACTGATTTCATCGCTTATAATCCTTTGTGTCAATACCGTCATAGTGGTTTCTCAATTCTAAAGCAAATAATATGAATTGTCAATTTTCCACTTCTTTTATCAACAAGCTTAAACGAGAATTTGTTTTCCTTCCATCTCTTTCAACCTCTTATATTCTTTTGTGAAGCTATTGTTTTCAGGCTGTCAATTACTTTGTTTTCTTGATACAGTTGATAATGTTTACTGTTCGTCAGACCATCTCATCTCCTTAATTTAATTATCTTTCGTTCTAACAGCATAATTTAGAACACTTAATATAAAAGGCAGCTTCCTCATTATTTACTTAAAGCATATTCCCTAACATAGACTTCAGAAAGTGTTTTAAATATATCACTTCCCTTGAATACAACTACAATTCACATCAGATCGATTGTTGACACTGCTGTGTCATATTGAAACAATTTGATAGTATCTGTTTCCAGCAGGCCTCCGTAATACTATAAATACATGCAGCATTGAGCGAATGTTCCAATTCAACTGGAATTCGTAATTAACATCAGCCTTGTCACTTGCCATGTCCGCATTGTGTTTATGTATATATCAGGCGATGTCAACACAAAGCAAACTTTAAAACAGAATTTCTGATAAGAGAATTGTTACTTCACTGCACACAACGTCGGTTAGTCGTGATGAGCTTGTGAGATAAAAAGTTTTTATTAAAGGACCAACATTTTGAATACGAAGGTTGAGTATAACATAAATTTCATTTGAATATCATTCACGTGCGGTTGAGGGTTTTGTTAGAAAATTATGTCTATTCCCTGACCATTCTACTTCCATTGACAGTGATATTTGCAAACCTGATTTAAATTCTGCCTTAGTATTTGGTATGAAACTAGACAAATGCAATAGCGAGCGCTATGTCGCAAATATTTACTTTTCGTCATGCTACTAGTACTTCTTTATCATATAGTAACATTTATTTAAGCTTGTTCTGCAGTCAGGCCTTTCTAATCCCTGAAGATAATTACCAAATTTATAAGAAAACCATGAAAACGAGCCATAAATTATAAATTTAAAATATACACGTACTTACCAAACAGACGAATACAGTTAAAATATCCCGTTGTTGTAAAAAAAAAGTATAGGAATTTTCTATTCGAAAAACAATATACACTATCACATTCACCTACATTTTTAATTATTTTGGGAAAGGGAGGGGGAACAGTTCCCAAAATAATTTATACTTTCTACCCCAATGAATTTTTACTTCTGATGATTACACTGAGCTTAAAATCGTAAAAAAAGTCTTTGCAGTTTTTGTGTGAAATAAATAGTTTCAGATTTATTTTCGGTTTATTTAACAGTGCGTTAAGGTTAAGTTCAATTAAAAAATTATAATAAATAATTCGAATATGGCTCGTTATTGGAATAAAATGTAAGTTTGCTTAATTTCCAAAATATTTAGCGGTGTTGAAGGAAATTACATTTCATTATCTAAGCTATTGGTTGACATATTTGCAAAGCGATTCAATTTTTAAATTTTTGCGTCCCACTGACTAAATAAATTATTAGTCCAAATTTCAGCTAGCTGCATCAAATAAGTACGTATCTTCAGAAATACCGAGAGATCCAGAATGATTGAAGCGTTTGGGGAACGCAACCTGTTTCTAACACCATCTTTAGCATATAAACATTTGTAATATTTACAGAGACATGCACAGGCTGCGATCTCCAAACACTTCAATCATTTTGGATCTCTCTGTATTTTAAATTTCAAAACTGTTACTGGAAAACGAATGGTTGTAGATTCTCAATTTATTGATGCTTTTTAATGTAAATGATGATTCAGAGCAACATGATGTGTAGGTCTTTAAGCATATTCCCAAAAACAGATTGGTAAGTACATTCAGCCATTTCATTAACTTTATTATCCATTGCATTTTATAGAACATCTTCTAATACAAAACCAGTTTTGATATATATTTATATGTTCCTAAACATAGTGGCGTACGGGAGTAATTTCAATTTTTCAAATTTTATTACCTGTGAGAGACAATAAAAACATGTTTTATTCAGTGATTACTATCAATTATGCTTCCAGATGAGGTAAAAATCAAATGATTGTAATGCATTTTTTAACTAAATATGAAGAAAATCCTAAAAGTATGAGATTATTATTATACACTGTAAATTGCCTCGTTACAAACGTGTCACGTGGAATAAAATATTTAACAAAACAAATTAAAACTGAACAGCATTTATATTTAACCAAAGCAGTATCTGTGTTATTTTTGTATGTATTATTATTCTTTTAGAATGAAGTCATATTCTACTGTTTTCGAAATGCGAAAGTTAATTTGCTTATTGATATTATGGATATGGATATGGATTGATATTTCATATACCTAGGAAATTCTAATTCTAATTTAAAATATTTAGAATTTTTTTTTAGTATAACAAGTACTGTTGTGTTTTTGCAAACGTTTTTATAAACTTGTTTTGATTATTTTTATCTAAGGCATATCTCCTTAAAGCTTATACACTTCTTCTAGGGACACTCTAAACACGGAATAATTAAATGAAGAAAAAAATTACACATCCAATGATGTCACATTTTCATGAAATTTAATTTCAACGACTAGAATTGCAGTTAAATATTATTTTATTTTTATCTGGTAGTAGGTTGCAGATAATCAACTATTTTATTTCATTAATGCTATTTTGCTTCCCACATGATGAAAACGACAATCGGATTAGCACTTTGTTCTTCATTTGGCATAGAACTGGAGCTATTTTTTTTTTATATACAGTCATAATTAGTGTCCAATAATTTACCACTTGATTCTATCGCCAAAAATAAGATTATTTTCTCAGATAAACATTCGTCGAGAAAGTCGACATAGATCATAAAATTTTTCAAAAACTTTGATCAGGGGCGTCCCAATTGGGTAGTAAAATTTGATAGATCTGTTTTTTCTATTAAAAATGGTAATGTTGTTTTATATCCAAAAAGTAATCCGGTTTCGAAAAATATCGGTTTAAATATGTTATAACACTTCCTGAAGTGTGCTTTTCTAAGCACTTAAATCCGTTTTTCTTGGAAATGAAGCATTGTATCGAAAGAAATAAAGAGTACCTTTTTTGTAGAGGAAATGAAGGTCGACAAGCAAAAAAATTGGGGCAAATTTTAGCCGACGACACCTCCCCTCAATTGAGACGCCCCTAACTAAAATTTTTTAAAAATTTTTCGACTTTTAATGAGCGTTCACGATGTCAAAATTGATAATTTTCCTTCAACCTATTTCGGGAATATTTTTAAAAAAATGAATTTTTTGAAGCCCCATTTAGAGGGGCGTATTAACAAATTGGACAGCAAATTCCGTTTTCCCGAACTGTTTTACGATAAAAAGGTACTCTTGTTTCAAATCGTTATCTTTAACGGTTTCTGAGAAAATCGCTCTTGAATCCCACTTTGGTCAATTTCATAGTAATTTAAACAAAAAATAATAATAATGATTTTCCTTTCCTCTCTTTTCCATTTAAAGTATTAATTTTTATTTAATTTAATTTTTTATTATTATTTTTTTATTAAAATTAGATTAAATTTAAACAAAAAATAATTTTTTGTTTAAATTACTATGAAATTGACCAAAGTGGGATTAATTCAAGAGCGATTTTCTCAGAAACCGTTAAAGATAACGATTTGAAACAAGAGTACCTTTTTAACGTAAAACAGTTCGGGAAAACGGAATTTGCTGTCCAATTTGTTAAAAAGTCAAAGATGAAAAAGTTACACACGCAAAGTACCAAGGGTCCCCCCGTACCCACCCCAATGGACCTTGTGGAAATAAATGGATTAGTCCATCAAATTGCTCATCAAAATTTAGCTGTGTATACTAAATTTCATTCATTTATCAAAACGCGATTGAGAGATATTGCAAAAAAATGATTTCCATTCCTCCCTCTTCAATGGGTCCCTGTGCCCTTAGGAAGCATTTCCGGACCCATGTTCATATGAACTTTTTTAATTAGTTTTGATCATAGAATCGGCCTGTTCAGGGTTCTATTTTATACAATAAATACACGCAGGCAACTTGCATCGAAGATGCATTATTTAGTAAATATAACATTTATTAAACTTATAACTTACGCATATTAAACGTTTATTATAACTATTAGTTTATATTTATAGTTGCAGGTTGTACAACAACTATTAAACATTGCTTGAATCTTACTTGAATTGTCGGCGACATTCAGTAATGTAATGTAACAAATGTAACAGCAGTCTGTTAATTATTTTTTCTTCGACAATATTATTTTTATTAGCAAATTTCTCTTTGTCTCTCCCCCCTCTAAATATTTTATCTGCTAAGTCTAGTTTATTTGTAAAAGATTTCTCGGGTGTCCCATAAGCACATGATCAAAAAGGTACTGCAACATTCTTTGACTCAAAAGAAGACGATTTGACCTAACTTCCATTAAGAAAAAATGTCTGGTTCCTCTGCTATTGACTGTCAAAGTTCTTGAAAAAAAAATGTTTTTTGTAATATCTGGTGAATGTTATGATGGATTTTAATGAAACTTGCTGTGGACTTGTTCCTAAGTAAAACTCATGTTTTGATTAAGCAACCGCGTCCATCTGCCTTGGGCTGGTGGTAAATTCTTGAGTGTATTGGTACAAGAATTACCAGAACTTTTTATTTGGTCGCTGGAATCAATTCATTTTATTTAGCAATTAGATTGTATTGTATTAAGCATTAATAAAACTTTCTTATAGCTGTTTTACATTGACAATTTATTCATGAATAAATTGACGAAGTTCTTCATAAATTAATTCACGAATTTATTGGTAAACAATGTGGTTTTACACTGCTACAGACTTTGTCAAGTTTTTTGATGTATGAATCAATTCTACCAATGAATCAAAGAAGCAAATAAATTTCAAAAATGTCACCTTTACACTCATAATTGTAGTGATACAACAGCGGTACCGTTCTGACATATATTATATAAATATTAGTTTTTGTAAGTAACAAATCAGTAAAAACAATGCAAAACTAGTACGACGCCACACAATTATTTACATATTCCAATAACATAACCTCATTACTAATCTGAGGGTGGAAATCTGTTGGGTTGGTACTTCCGAACTTCACGAAGGAATTGACAAAAATTAGAACATGCTCTAATTCGTCAAGAACTTGATGAATAAATTCATGAAGTTATTTGACAGCAGATTTGGTGCATTACACTTGTCCAATTTCTTGATGAAGCGACTTCATGAATTAATTGATCAATAAATTGTCAATGTAAAACAGCTATTAGTTAATATTAATTAATGTATTGCTTTCACTACTAAGTACACAATGTACTATTATAAACAACTAAGTTACAGAGCAAAATGGAAAATGCGTTTTCCAATTTTTTAATAAATTCCAGAACTACTTAAAATGTTTCAAATATAATTTCAGGTAAATTTTCAACAAAATACTGCACTGTTTTTATAATTTACGATAATTATATCCATATACATTAAATAGTTCTGACTGGGTATTTTTTTGTCACTAAATTTCTTTTAAGGAAATTTTAGTTTGCCGTATTGCATTAGCTACCCTAGGAACGGTTCGAAGTTGCAACTCCTCCCTGACAAAATTATATGTACACCACAATATGTATATACACGATCAGCGAAACACATAACAGATTAGTCTAGGTTAGTTCCAGTGCCATTTAGGTCAGTATCGCTATTATCCCGTTGATTACACCTGCCGACCTATATGCCCAGATTTGGGTTGCAAAAGGCAAAGGTCAGTTCTGATTATAATGTGCCCGTTACGACCCAGTGCGTCCGGAATTGGACAAACATCGGTCCTGACAAATGAGCACGGGTTTAATGGAATATAGTGGCGACCTGGATTATCCTGATGGCAGTCAAAAGGATAATTATTCGTTTATGCTTCGGATTTCGCATACGTATAGCCTAATAAATTGGATAGAGCTGTGGGTCCATATCCTTTTGTATTTGACATAATCGAACGCTTTATTTGTAATTTGTAATTTTTAACTAACAACTCTTTCCTAAATTCAGTGGAAAGGTAAAAAATGAAATATTATACAGGGTGTAAATAAGTGCGAAATATTTTAGGAGGTGGTTGCCGAAGCTATTTCGTGAAGAAAAGTTTATACAAACGTAGGTCGAAATATGCTTCATTTCCGAGATACAGAGTGTTTAAATTTTAATTTTTTATTTATTTTTATTAATTATTTGAAAGCGTTTTAAAGATATTGACTCGAAATTTGAATAACATTTTGGACGGATAAATGTGCATTTTTTGGGGTAATCCTAATTTTCTTGCACCAGTGACGTTCGTGCGAGTACCTTTTTAATAAAAAAAAATGGTACGCCACTGACTTTTTCCTATTTTGATATTTTTTTTTAGAAATCCGTCATCAATTCTGAATGAATTTTCGTAGGATGTACCGTTTTTGAGGAAAAAATAAAACATATTTTATTATAGGTTTTATTAATCTTTTATTTAAAGGTGCAAGTACCTCAAAAAATGCACATTTATCCCTCTAAAGCGTTTTTTTTTAATTTCGAGTTAATATCTTTAAAACTCTTTCAAATAATTGATAAAGATAAATAAAAAATTAAAATAAAACACTGTATTTCGGAAACGAAGCATATTTCGACATACGCTTATATGAACTTTCTTTCATAAAATAACTTCGGCAACCATCCCCTAAAATATTTCGCACTTATTTACAAACACCCTGTAGGTATGTGGTATTCCATTTAAAAAATAAGTAAACTAAAACTTAAAATAAGCGCGGGACATTTATTGGTCCATTTTTTTTCTTTTCTCTCGCCAGTTCTGCTTTGTGAGCCTTGTTTGTTCTGCAGAGAGTAAAAGTAGAAATGTGCGACAACGACTTTGAAGAAGAAAAATTCGCCTCAGACGTGGAAAAAGATGCATTATAGACCAAGGGGAAACTATTGCTCTAAAAATCTGAGGCTGATAAACGTGCTTTCCAAAAGTGGAAAAGTGCAAAGAATATCAATGGCCTGAGTGAAAAGTCACTCCTGGCATACTTTTTGGACAAGTCAAATAGAGTACAGCCATCAACACCATGGTCCAATTACTTGATATTAAATTCAACGTTAATGATTAATGATAATGATAGTGACGACGGTGACGGTGACGGTGACGGTGACGGTGACGATGACGATGACGGTGACGATGACGATTACGATAACGATAACGATAACGATAACGATAACAATAACAATAACAATAATAATAATAATAATAATAATAATAATAATAGAAAAAAAACGGGCCCTCAACAGATTCAAACGTAATCCATCAAACGTAAATATGATACTTTTTAAACAAGCTAGAGCCAGAGCACGTAGAATAATTATATCGAGTAAAAGAAGTTCTTGGCAGAGATATGTATCAACTATTACAATCAATACCGCTCCCTCTGANTAATAATAATACCCCTCATCCTAGTCGCAAATCAATTGTGGCATTTCAAAGTAAATAATACATCTGATTAGTCCGCTCCATCAAATAACGCTTCGTAATGTTTTACAGATACAGTAAAGATTACATGGCTAAATAAGTTAACTTAAAAAAACGATAGCCTTGGAAATGACATCGCAAAATTTTTTAGAGTTGCTTCGAACGAGGATTATCTATTTTTTATTATACTTAATTAATTGAAAAACTATTCTTTTATATTTATAATTTTATTTACAGAAAACACCTACTTTCCCTAACTTCTAGATAAATATACACTAATCTTTCTACAAATATTTATTTTAACCTAACTTATTATTTAGATTTGGTTTCGTTTCCCTATACTCATCTTTGTGCTACCCGGTATCTCTATTTGTCTGGTACTTTTTTGCGCCACCCACTTGATTTTCCTCGTTTCATACTGGCTAATCGACGACCAACTCTTCGTATACAATGTATTGTGAACTGCCTAAGTGCTTTTAAAACTTCAAATTTTAATTTGACTTCTGACAACTGACGTTGGCGATACATTTTTACTTACTTTCTTGATTTCTACATGATTTTCACCTATTTTGGGTTGTAAGGGATATCAGGTAAAACTTGTTTGTTTATTATTTTTATACTTGATTCACTTCACTTTGTTTATAAACTGGCTACTTTGACGTTTGTCTTAAAGTGTTTACATTGTGATCAAATTAACTGATTCCTTTTTTTTTTTGTTTTAAAGATTTATCTTTAGATGATGTAATGATGACTGGCTGGAATCTGAGAATTTCTGGCAGTTCTTAAATAAATTTATGCCAAACAAATGACTGTCGAGGAGTTTTCTGGAAATGTTCTCGAAATTTTCATATTATATGAAAGCTTTTTATAAAAAATAATAGGTTTATGATGACATTGTCTTTAAATCTAATGATGCTTCTTTATTCTCCAATTTTAAAGCTTTCATCTGCTGCAACTTTCTTCATACCGTTGGACTTTTTATGAATTTGGTCTGCAAAATGTAATCTTTACTGAAATATTTTATCTTTCTTCAGTTTAATCTTTCCGGTATGAAAATGATTGATTATATGCTGTGTTGAGAAATTTTGAAAATTCTGATAATGAAAGCTCAGTGACGTGTTTCATACTCAAATAATTGAATATATTAATTTAATGTTTTACTCTATGTTATGGAATGGGCTTGTATGCTGCTCTTCGCTTCAGAATCAGCTTGTGCAATAAATGCCTTTTTTTAATTACAAAATAATTAATTTCTTGTGTATTTGTCGCTAGTCTGTTTGGAAATGAAAGAGAGTAATAAAACCCCGAGATAAGAACCGGCCATGGGCGTGCTAATATTTCGTTTCAGGTAATTATCGGGTAACACTAATGCTAACAGGTGATGGGTGTACATTAGTATATTTTACTGGATACATCATAGGGCAGGAGCCAGTGTATTGTGACAGATCAATCCAGTCTTAGAGCTGAATATACGAAGATTGTGTTTAGTGACTATTGTGCCAGTGGATATAATATTGTTTGGGTAAAATGTCGAGCTTATCAGATTACGTACCTGTTAAACGAGTGAAAAGATGTGCGCTGTCTCAGAATGAGAAGATTATTATATTAAATGTATTTAATGCATTGAAACACCAAAATCCTACCAACAGTGTTGACGACATCGTGGAAAAGTGTTCCAAAATGACAGGGATTGGAAAACCGACTATCTACAGACTTTTAAAGGAAACAAAAAATGAACAAGATACTGTAAATCCCCAAAATCATCTACAGGGAGGTCAAAAGTCGTTATAGATGATTTCTTCAAAATTGTCATTCGCAGAAAAGTACACTCATTTTATTTTAAAAAAGAAATACCAACGCTAAACAAAATTTTAAGTGAACTTTCAGAGGACAACGATTTGCCAAAAATCAGTAGAAGCAAATTATGGGCCGTCTTACGAGAGTTGAATTTTTGCTGGGAAAAGTATAACAGAAAGTCAGTTCTTATCGATAAAGATGAAATTATTTGTTGGCGAAGATCCTAATTAAGATCAATTAGAAAATTCCGTGAAGAAGGGAGGAATATTTATTATCTAGACGAAACTTGGGTCAACGAGGGATATACTGTAACAAAAGTATGGCAAGATAAAAATGTAAAAAGTTTTCGATAAGCATTTTTGGATGGACTTTCAACTGCGGATAACTGGCAAAGATGTATACATCATGTACAAAAAGAAGAGGGGAAAATGTGTGAACTCGATAATTTAATTGACGTTACTGTGGAACCTATCGTTATCAATCTAAGAGACGAAGATAATTCATCAGAATATTCAGAGGATGAATTTTAATATACCTACTTTTTTATTTTCTTTATTGTACATTTATACAACACTACATTTACTCACCATAATTTGAAGTTTCAAAATACATATATTTTTGTGTGGAATAAAAGTCTATTCATTAAATTTAAATAAATATTTTGATAATAATATTGAATAATTTTATTTGAATTACTAAAAACCCTCTTAACCCGGTTATGATGCTTAAAGTAGCCTCATGTTTTGAAATGCTGTTTCAATATTGTTTACTTATAAGAGAAATGGACCGAGAAATAGAAGCGGCATAGACAAAGACGGATTCTCGGTGATTAAATTTTAGCTACCTGCTACAATTTAGTACAGTCCGATCGCACAAAGTTTTTTTAAAAGTACACCTCATCCTGTACCGATAATACATAATATAAAAATATTAAATATAAGCACCAGTACTACATTTATTTACGATTTGCATACATAATAAGCTTTTATTACTCTCTTTCATTTCTAAACAGACTATAGCTGCCAAAATTTTAATTCAAATTTTTATTTAAAATAAACTTCCTTATTATTTTATTTTTAATTTACCGATATTTTAATGCCGGTCTCATTTCTGTGGTCAGTTTTATGTTTTTTTATAATTGTTTATTAAATACACGTGACTAATTTTTTATAGGTTTGACTTTCTATTTATTAAATTAATTATTTTTTGTCTCAGCTTGTCGTTTCTCGCTTTAACGAAATTAGATTTTGATAAGAAATACGCATTTACTTTTGACATAGCGTCATTTTCTCACACTCTGTATAATTAAAGTATTACGAAGTATCAGTTTAGTTTTTGTAATATTATAATAAATAAACTTTATATTGATTAATTTCTTTATAATTGTTTAAACAAGTTTCAGTTTAAATGCGAATGGCCCCCGTAGTTGCATTTCGAGCTCAATCTAAACTAAGCTTAATTTCTGCGCTAATAGATAAAACCACTAACTCTGTTAGTCCTTCTTCGAGTCTGAACATAATTCAATTGCAAATTCTCTTTCATATTCCGGAAGGATTTTTTTTTGTCTATTTACTTATAATTAAAAAGCGTTCTTTTAATTAACGACTTTAATTCTCTCTCAAACTTGTGCTGTTTGAGTTTCGTAAAAAAAAGTGTAGAACTAGGAAAAGTATAATGAACGATTTTGTTCAGTTTATTAAGATTAATTTTTTACTGTTCCTGAAAATCCTGAAATAATGTTACTGAGAACTGTTAGAAAACAAACTGTTTCACTATTAATTCTAGTAAAAAAAAAGAAATAGAATAACTTATTATTAGAGTTTAAGATTTTCATCGGCTAGTCATAGGCGTGTTCGTCGTAAACAAATAAATAAAAGGTATAAATAAAAATAAATATTTTTGCGCACTTTATCAGCGAAAGGTCGTTTTTTACCCCTTGGTGCGTTCGACATTATTAGAATATTAAAATACGTATACACCAAGCAAACGCGAAGCCAATAACTGGTTTCGTACGTGACGCTGTAGCGAAGGCTGACGCGACGGCTGACGCGACGGCTATAATCATCCGACCGAGTTCCGAACTCTATTTATTATCTAACACAATTTCAATGAGTCATTTAGAAAAGTAAAGATAATACAGGAGTTTGAGTTTGACAGCGAAAGAGAGTGGAAGCTCGGTGCCGCGAAAGTCAAAAAACTGTAATAGACAGAATACCAGGTATTTATAGGCTAATACTAACCTTCCTTTGTATAGATTACCTTGTTCCTACCTATATTAGTTAGTAAAGGGGTGGGTTAACAAATGGGTGAAACAACAAGGGGGCCAGGCCCCCCTAATTTGATATCAGATATTAGTTTGGATATTAACATGGAGAATAATGAACAAATGTATATAAAAAAAGGTAGTGATAATATAAAAGAAACAGGGGAAAAAACTGCCAAATATTCATATCTTGATAAGGAACGGTATTATTTAGCTATTGCACGGGTAATATTTGATCTTAAGTTAGATAATATTTAAAAAATTCACAAAAAAGGGAAAAAATAGAATAAGTGCTGAATTTAGAGATTTTAAAGCAACAAATAACTTTTTAGATAATAATAATTTAAGGGAAAATGGATATGACCTGTTTATTCCGACAAAAAATGTCACTTGTAAGGGTATAGTTAGACGTATAGAAAAAAGTCTTTCAGATGAAATGATACAAAGTTACTCACAGGTATCAAGTACTAACATTAATATTTTGGAAGCGAAAAGGTTCGTGAGGAAAAATGTAAATAGAAACGCACAGCGTGATGTACCTGGGGGCAGCGACAGTGATGCCGGAGTGGGTGTGGTGAAGCTGGTCCCTACGGAGACCGTTCGCTTCACTTTCTCTGATACGTCTCCTCCCAGGAGTGTTCTGATAGAACATAGGATACTCCCCTATACTATGCCCGTAATTCAATCTTACAACTGCTTAAATTTTGGTCATACAAAAAAACTTTGTAGAACAAAAGTAGCTAAATGTATTAAATGTGGAAAGGCACATTCAAATACAGACCAGGTTCCTTGCATTACCAATTGTATTCGCTGTAAAAGTTTTGATCATATTAGCATAAGTAGAAGTTGTCCTGAATATGCACGACAACAACTGATTAGGGAGGCGATGTCATTGGATAATATTTCATATTTTGAAGTATCTGAAAAATATCCCAAAAATAATAATATTGGTATCAATCTCAATCCATGACTCCCAAGTGAGTTTCCACCATTACCACAAAATGTGACTAATGAATCGAATATTATCCCGATAGGCGCTACCATATTCACAAAAGGTAAAAGCAAAAAAACGTAAAAGTTGTAGTATACCAAGTACATCCTTTGAAAAAAAAGTGCATGATAGTTTCTTGCTCTATCCCAATGGTAGAGTTTCATGCTCCCCAGTAGATACATATTACATTGCATCATCAAATGATAGCGATGATGATGAAGCGTCACAAGGTCCCTCTTGGAGGACCTCTAGAGATGAATCTCATATGATGCATGAGATTATGAATATGACTCATAAATTAAATAGGTTTGATAGAGAACACATTCTCCAATTTATAGGCAGGCTAGTGAATTCACCAAACTCGGATCTTTCCCGCTCAAAAAAACAACAAACCACAAAGTAAATAATAACTGCATGGCGCTGACAAGGTGTCATGATAACAAATGTAATTTAAAAATATTACAGTGGAATGCACATAGTATTAAAGCTAATTATGATCAGTTGAAAATAATTATTTCAGAAAATAGACCAGATGTAATCCTACTAAATGAAACATGGTTAGATGAATCATATTATTTCAAAATAAAAAATTACAATATTTTCAGACAGGATAGATTAGATGGATATGGGGGAATCATCACTTTAGTAAAAAATAACATAGAACATAGATTAGTCCAGGTAGAAAGTAATCATGAAACTCAAATGCAATATTAATAATAAAACTAATTTCTTTAAAATTACATATAATTAATATATCCAACCCGTCAGGACACAATATTGATCAAGAACAACGGAACGGTTTAGTAAAAAACACACCTAGACGATCGTACATTATTATAGGAGATATTAATGGCTATGATCAGTTATGGGGTTGCGCAATAAGTGATTACAATGGTAAAATTATTAAAGAAGTTTTGGAAATTGAGGAACTAATAGTTTTAAATGATGGTACACCTACTAGAATAGGGTTACCGGGACAAAGGCCTTCAGTAGTAGATTTAACCATAGTGTCACAGGATTTAGCACTTGCTTGTTCTTGGTCTGTATTTCATGATACAGGGGGTAGTGATCATTTCCCAACAGTTTGTGAGATTAAAAAAATATATAATTATGAACCAACAAATTATAAGAAAAGAAATGTAAAAAAAGCAAATTGGGTTTTATACGCCAATATCATTGTTAATAAAATAAAGGAGAGAACAAACTATTTAGAATATGAATCATTATATGAAATAATAGAGAATGCGGCAGAGGAAACCATTCCGTATTACAAAAGTAACAAAAACTCAAATAAAAAAAACGTACTCCATGGTGGGATAATGAATGTACCGAATTAATTAAAAATAGACGCAAAGCTATAAATAATTTTACAAATTTTCCTAGTGTAGAGAATTATGTTCAATATAAAAAAACTAAAGCATATGTCAAATTAAAACTCAAAATAAAAAAGAAAAATTCATTTAGACAATTTTGCAGTACATTAAATAGAAATACACCCATAAATAAAATTTGGAATACAATTAACAGTTTCAAATCCTACTATACGAATGATAACAGATACTTTCCCAACAGAGAAATTGCACAAAATTTATTAAAATCCTTAACAGCGTGTAATATTCATCCAGAGTTTGTAATGGCACAAAATAAACAAGAAGTTCCTCCGTTTAGTTATAACGAATTTAGTAATATTTTACATGAGAAACAGGATAAAGCACCAGGGAAGGACAATAATATTTCATATTCAATGATAAAAAATTTGCCTAATAACGCACAATTTTACCTATTAAAACTTTATAATATTGCATTAGAAACTAGTAGAATTCCACGTCAGTGGGCAGAATCAATTGTTCTGCCATTTTTAAAGAGGGGGAAAAATCCAAACATGCATGATAGTTATAGACCAATTGCGTTGAGCTCAAGTGTTGGAAAAGTACTAGAAAATTTGCTAAAAAGACGGAAGAATGGTTTGTAGAACACAATAAATTATTATCAAAAAATCAAATAGGCTTTCGAAAGGAACGAGGGTGTAATGAGGCTATAGCCGCTTTAACACATTCAATACTAAATGCGTTTAGCGATGAAGATTATGTAATAGCAGTATTTATAGATTTAAAAACCGCCTATGATAAAGTGGATATTTACAAATTATACAAAAAAATTATTCACATGGGATTACCGGAGAAGTATGTAAATTTAATTTTTAGTTTTTTAAATCAGAGAACATTGTTTCTTAGAGATGAAAATAACAAACTAATAGGCCCAAAAAATACTAGCCAAGGGTTAGCGCAAGGGTCACCCCTAAGCCCACTGCTGTTTAATATACAGGGTGATTCACAACTTATCCAAAAAAATTTGGGAATAGATGCGGCATGAGAAATGGAGTCAATATCGTAAAAAAAAATTGTAAAATCCTTATAGTTTCCGAGAAAAAAATTATTGAAGTTGGACTACTTTCAAACACTACATCGCTGGACAACTGTAGTCTCTAGCGTCATTCGCAATACGCGTGAGAGCCACGTGGCGTCAGCGACTCCCAATACAGTCGTCGTTGCGGTAGTGTTTGCAATAGCTTTTTAGTACCCAGTTAGTGTCAAAAATGGCTTGTGTATAGCAACTTGGAGTTGATGGATATCGTTTTAATTCATGGTGAAGCAAGACAATATTTATATTATGGTGAAACATTTATGTTATGGTGAAGCAGGACAACATTTTTGTTAGTTTGTAGAAACTTAGTAAGACAGAATCAAATGTGTTTACACGTCGGTGGACAAAATTTTGAACAGTTGTTGTAACATCAGGTATGTCAAATTATTTTATTAATTAAAACCACAAATTAATTTCATTAATTAATAATAAAAATAGCGGCAAAATCAGTTGAATTTGCTGATATAAAATAGGTGCTATAAAATTCTATTTATTCATTTCCTTGCGAAATTCTTTTAAGTTTTTGTCCGTTTTTATCACTGTCGCCGTAACGGTCGTATTGTGCGAGGTCAGGTTTTACAGTGAACCAGTTTCCAGTGCCGTGCAGAAGTGTATTTTTAAATTATTTTCGAACTGCCCTTTTTGATTTTTTCTTTACAAAATCGTATTTGTAAGAGTCCCTTGAACATCCAGATTTTTTTTGGATAAGTTCTGAATCACCCCGTATATACAAAATCACTACACGAAATAATTCCAAATAATGTCAGAATTATACAATATGCAGATGATATAATGCTTACAATCCAAGGAAAAGACTTAAATAAAATCAAAGAAGAAATGAATGAATGTTTAAGGAATGTTACAAAATGGGTAATAAATCATAATCTGGAAATCTCGGTAACGAAATCGACAGCAATGATTTTTAACAATGGGAAAAAACGGGATAATAATTTGTGCATTGAAATAAATAATAATATAATACAAATCAAAGATAATATTACATACCTCGGTATAACTATAAATCATCAACTTAATTGGTCAAGACATATACAGGATATAGAAAGTAAAACACAAAAACGGTTAAACATCATGAGAGCTATCAGGGGCACTTAGTGGGGAGCAGATTCTCTAACTCTTCCAATGATATATACCTAAAGGCCTTATCAGATCTCACCTCGACTATACATGTTTAGTATTAAAACCCTGTAGTAAAAAAAATTCTCCATGCACTATCTGTTCTGCGGAAGTTATTGCAATTAATAAAGCGCTATGTGTGTATTTAGAAAAAGAATTAAATAAATGTATAATTTTTTCTGACTCTCAAAGCGCAATAAAAAAATCAATAGTACCAAATTTGGAAATTGCAATTATCATACACTATTAACTAAAAGATTAACATTGGACGCGCAAGATACAAATGTTGATTTCATTTTGGCATGGGTTCCTGGTCATGTAGGGATATTAGGGAATAATGAAGCTGATAAATTAGCAAATATTGGGAGAGTTAAATATTCCAGCGGATATAAAAGTTGACCGTTTAGACTTCCTTCCACATTTAAAAAAACAGTTTATATTGCAACAGGATATAGACTTGAAAACATCATGTCAAACTAGAGGTAAATGGTATTTAATAATACAAAATAACTTTCCTCACAAACCGTAGTTTTCCAAATTTCCATTTACAGACAGACGTCACATTACAACAATTACAAGAATGAAAACAGGTCGTTGCCTTACATCTCTATATAATTGGACGCAAAGATAATCCATTTTGTGAATGTGGTCTAATTGGAGACTTAAACCATATATTTCTGGAATGTCCAATAAATAAAATTCGGAATTTTGGTTTATATTTAGAGTTCATTAAAGCAAGTTGTCCTGCACCCATATCAATAGTTTACATTTTAAGTAACTTAAACATAAAATATATCCAACTAATAATTCAATTCTTGCAGATATTCAGAATCAAATTATAGCACAGTTCCAACGATTTTCCAAGAAAAACATAGATGGTCAAAAAAATAAAATAAAGAGAAGAGAGAGAAAAGTTCAACCTTTGTTGTGTTGTCCCCCTACTAACAAATCAGCCTATAATAATGGAAATCAATATGTGAATTATGAACGAAAATAATTAGTGGAATAGAAAAAGGAAGGGAAGATGGAAAAATTTCAGACGCTGAAAGGCATTCCCTCCTAAATTGTTGGGAAAAATAACCTGCGCTGGCCAAGTACCCAAAGTTGGAGGCCATTAACTAAAGAAGAAGAAGAAGAAGATAATAGAAGCGGACAAAAAAAGTTGAAACCCATGACACCTATTACGTTTTAACCTACAGAAAGCAAATCTGTTATGGGAAATGCTCCATCCAGATTTTTTTCTTAATTGTCGAAAATCACCACTGAAACCTAAAAAATTTTGTAATCAGTAGATTTCTCCTTAGGGACAGTCCTGACATTACGAATTTTGGGTAATCAAAGAATCGCTCATACCTTGCCGTCCTTTAGAACTCTACATTATTTATTTTTATTATTTGACGTTATTTTAACTTAAGTGTAGTTAGCCCCCAAAACAAAATTAATGAATATAAATTTCCAACAATTCTATGATCATCTATGATTGTACTACAACAAAATTTCACCCACAGAGTTACTTGTCCGGCAGAGTGATGAAAATTAGGTAATTTCAAAACTTAGCCTCTAATTTACTGTAAACCGATGGCTCCTAGGGTATAAAACAAATATCTGCAGGAATAGTAAGAAATATGTACTATAACGCATTTCTACTATCAAAATGACTCGTCCGATCCGGGGGTGGAGATGGCGCGACTTCCAAAGTTAGACCCCTATTTTTGCTATAACTTTCATCGTACCCGGACAAGACGAAATAACATAAGGAATAATTGAAAGAGGTGCACTATAACGCTGTAGAAACATCAGTTTACAAAATTAAAATTTCGAAAAACCAAAACATTGCTTGTTACATATTCCGATGTATTCTTCTAAATAAATCCCTAAAGAAAAAGAAATTTTAAGGCTATTTTAGATACATTTTTAAAAGAAATCCTTTACTGTTGATTTAATCCAGGTAAGGATTCGAAGTACTCTGTACGCAATACAACTCCAAATACAAAAAGTTTAAGGTTCTGTCACCTAATGGATATTTGAGATAATCGGGTGACCATTTGCTTCGTGTGAAATACTTTTAAAGCTTTTTTACACTGAAATAACGTATAAAGGGTCTTTTATGTCGCTAAATTACACGTTTGAGTTGAAAATTCTAACTGGTGTATAGTGGAATAAGGTAACATCAAAATTTACTTAGTTTGGATCACTATAAATAAAAAACCGTTACGTTTACATTTTCTAGCTATAAGTTGCAAATTAGAATAGGAGCTGCTTGTACCATTAACTTTGGATATATAAAAAAGGGGTGATATAATAAAATAAAAATAATTAAATTCAGACCAAACATATTCCAACGTATTCCTCAAAGTTACATAGAATATATTGTTCTGCTAATTCATTTGTTGAATATTTCTTATATAAATCGGATTATATTTTACTTTTAACAGTTCCTCTAAATCGAAAAACCTAGTAAGAAAACGCGAATAATATATAAAATATAAAGTGTTATACAGTTTTTATAATTCCAAACGGGACTTTGCCCCAGATGTATCCAAATAGGAGCGTATCAAATAAAGTCAGACTGAATAAATATAATTGATACAAAAAAAAAATTAAGATTTTTATATACCAAAACATATTATATGTATTACATAAACCCAAGGGTGTAATTTGTTACGCAAGACGAGACGCATTTCACAGTAACAAATTACCCGAGGAATCAAAAGCCCTATGATACGCGGGGTCATCTATCATGTTGGCCTAAAGGTTTTCTAAATAAATTATTAGATATTTCTTTAAAAAAAATAGTAGATACATTAATCAAACAACGCATTACAAAATATGTTTCATACACACGTTTTTTTTAATAGAATAACATATATTTTTTTATTTTATTTTAAACTCCTCATGTTTAAAAAGGGTTATCGTTTGTTACAGTTCAATCAAGGGTTTGATTTTCTAAATTTAATTTTGCTTAATCAGAAATATTAAGAAAAATGTGATGTTTTTTTTTGTTTATCTGCCTTCTATAGAGATATATGATACAATATAATTTTATTCTGTTAATTAAATTATTTGCAACGAAACACATTATATGTATACACAATTTTTTACCAGTCTAAGCTCACTCATTTTCTTATGTCCTAATTTCCATTACCACACCTCTGCGTTTATCGCTTTATACAGGGTGTTTGTAAATAATTGCGAAATATTTTAGGGGGTAGTTGCCGAAGTTATTTTGTGAAAAAAAGTTCATATAAACGTAAGTCGAAATATGCTTCGTTTCCGAGTTCCATAGTGTTTAAATTTTAATTTTTTATTTATTTTTATTGATTATTTCAGTTTTAAAGATATTTATTCGAAATTTGAAAAACGCTTTGGAGGGATAAATGTGCATTTTCTTGGGGTCCGAATATTTCTACTTGCACATTAAAATAAAAGATTAACAAAAGTTACAATAAAATATGTTTTATTTTTTTCCTGAAAAACTGTGCATCCTACGACAAAATTTGAAGCGACCAATTTCATTCAGAATTGAGGGCGGATTTCTAAAAAAATATCAAAACGAGAAAAAGTCGGTGGCGTACCATTTTTTTTTATTAAAAAAGTTGTGGCATTCTCGCACGAACGGCACTGGTGCAAATAGAAAGATTCGTATTATCCCAAAAAATGCACATTTAACCTTCCTAAGCGTTTTTCAAATTTCGAGTCAATATCTTTAGAACTATTTCAAATAATTAATAAAATTAAATTAAAATTTAAACACTGTATCTCAGAAACGAAGCATATTTTGACCTACTTTTCTATGAACTTTTTATCACAACATAACTTCGGCAACCACCCCCTGAAATATTTCGCGCTTATTTACAAACGCCCTTGATATTGGTGAAAATCATGACACCCCGTGGTGTAGAAATTAGAAGAAATTTTAATGCCAAAGTATAATGTACTTATGCTATTTTATTAACATAAATATGTTTTGTTAAATACGTTTACCTACGACCACTACTGTAAATACTTAAAACACAGATCAATGTAAGATTCCTATTACGTACGGTAAAAAAATCGCACAGCTTGGTAAAAAAATCGTACAGTTTTCCTAGCAACCGCCTAGCAACGGTCTATACAATACTGTTTGTAATAGGAATCTTACATTGATCGCAGACGGTGTGTTTTAAGTATTTACAGTAGTGACGTAGGTAAAGTACAGTACGTAATACGTGGTGTAATGCAATTACGCACTCATAGAATTACGCACTCACCGCTACGCGGCGTCGTGCGTAACTTTTCCATTCGTGCGTAAAATGCTTTTTACAACGCTTATTACGTAATATACTAATAAGAATGCACATATTTGGCAACTATTATAACTTCTTTGCAGATTTTAAACCTATTTTTAAGTGCCAATTTTTTAAATATTTATTAACAATTCCTTTTATACACATTTTCATAACACTAGCTATTTTCCAGTCCTTGGCCGAGCCCACTGCGATTTGCGCCTGAACTTAAAAATAAACTCTGCAGGGCGTAAATTGTTCATGGAAAAGTGCAAAATTGACCCTTTCCTAAATACAGTGCAGTAATGTATAAATTCGATAAACCTGGAATTTATTTTTCACAAAATCGGTGAGAGACGACGAGAGATTTTAATTAAATGCCATGTTTTGGTATGGTTTTCGGGCCTTTTCTGACATTATTGAAGAAGTTGAGATCATTTTCATCTGTAATGATCTCAATCTGCTACTTTTTTTTGCAGATATACAACATGTCCCAGGATTGAGCCCTAAAGAGAAGCAATCTTCTAAATTTTTAAAATGGCCATTCCTTATGAAAGTCCTGCTTGTCTTCAAAGTCTTAAAATTGTTAATATTTTCTTACATACGTGTTTATTTTTCTTGAAAAATTAACATTAAGTAAAGACCGGAATCTTTTACTATAGAATATCAAAAAGTGTCACTAAGAGATATTTTTCCTAAGAAAGTTTCAATTGTTTTATAAGAAAATATTTATATCATACTATACACTTGGGTACAACATATGATTATCATAATTATCAGGAACTGTTTAAAAAATTACAATACAAGTCCATTTAAATTGTGATTTCCGACAGGTCATAAAGTGATTTTTTTCTGTGCCTTCATTGGTTTATGGATTTATTGTATTTAGAGTTACTTTAACCTAATCTGTACAAGAAATTTAGTATTTTTAAGAGTTTGAATACAAAGACATTTTTATAAAGATGACATTTACTCATATATTTTCGAATAAAATCGTGAAACACACTGTATTTAAGTATACGAAATTTGGGACAAAAAGTGCTAAATATGTTTTCTGTTTCTAAGAAAACATGTGTTGTAACGAATTTCTCATTAATATTTTATTTCGGCAAACAAAAATATTTTACTTTGCTGCAAAACTTCCTGGGCTTTATATTGTTTGCTGAAGAAACAAACACAAACAGTTTTACCCACTTTCCCGCAAACGCCTTAGTTATTTTGCATTTTCGCGGCCGTAAAAATGCAGTTCAACTCTCGGTGTACATGAAAATGGCGTAGGAAACCCACGCCCGGATTTTGAAACCGTGAAATCGTTTTGTCTCAGTTTAAAGCTATTAGAGTCTAACATCCGCTGTCTGGCACGTGCGAATTACCACCTAAAACAACATTTTTATTTTTCTCTGCTGGACGTGTAAATGTTTTTCTTCCCTAGTAGCTCGGTTAAACGCCCCGTATCCCGACTGCGTCTATTTCGTTTTATTCGATAAGGATAAATGAGTCTGGTGCTAAGGCAGACCAACATCTGGGAAAATTTTTATTTAGAACAGCTTTTATTTCATGGTTATTCATAGGAAGGGTTCATGTGTTGGATGATTATACTAAATTAAATAGAAAAGATATTGTGTGACGCACTTTTCCTCGGTTCTCTCTTTCCGGATGGTTCGGTGTAAATTTTTATTACTTTTAACTATTGTGTGTACACCCCCTGTAATTTAATTTTTCGGAACGGTTTTATATTCCTCGGACTGGACTCTAAACGATGACGTTAGTTAATAATTTAAATATTCGGTTTTATCCTCGGGCGCCAGTTTCCCAAAATATGACGTGGGGGAAACTCCACGTATCCCTTACCCTCGGTTTAGAGTAAAGTGCACAGGTAGCTACAGTGAAGAAAATTAATTCCAGGGGTCAATGAATTTCTTTTAGGAGAAAACGGCAGAGAGTTCGGCAGAGAGTAGTTTTCTCAGTGTAGTTTTATTTTAACTATGAAATTTAACGGGAGCTCTACAAAACGATATCAGCGTTTTTGCTGGTTCGGAATGTTATCGTTTTACCTCGACGGTGAAAGAAATAAACCTATTAAGTTTTACTAGATTTATTCACACAGGGAAAATATTAATACTTATTTACAAAATACAAATTACAAATAGTGTCAATTTTTATCCCTACCCACTACTAAACGGCTGAAATTATTTACAAGTTTCTTAACAATAATTATATACAAATTCGGACTGAAAGAGACAAAATTAAAAAGTTATGACCCCGGGTTTTTTACCATTTTGCTTATCACCTTAGAAAAGAAATAAATATTTACGAACGGGATCGAAATCAAATATTTATTGCTCTACAATCGTAGACGGTTTTTATGTACAACGGAAAAGGTGATTTTGGACGGTCTGATTAAAATATTGATAGACGTTTTTACTGGTCCCCGCTGATTCTGAAAATAAACCAAAATTTATTCGGAGTTATTTCGGACTTATTTTAAACAGGCGGGCGGTCAAATATCGGTATGATGGCCTAGCAAGTAATGCAAAATTAGTAAACGGAATGCGGTAAGCGGTAGCAATAGTAATAACCAGCGAAGAAAGCCCAAGCGGTGCAAGGCGGAAAGAAAGGATGGTGAAACGGGATTCGGAGTATCTCGCCTTACAATTCGTACTAGCCTTTAAGCGGTATACGTCCTGGTGGCCGATGGTGTCGGACTCTCTGTATACAACGCTTCTCGGTCTGATGGGTATACACGCCGACCAGGGAGAAGCGTACGGATACTATATGGAACGACCCGGAGATTGGGTTGGGCACGCCGAACCTCTAGGTCTTGGTTCACATATCCCCTATTACCCAGCGTACATCAAGGTGCGGGACACCAAGCAACGCTGTAGTAAACACGACGGCTTCGTCAGGATTGGGTTTAACACGCCGAATCCAACGATTGCACTGTCGTGTGGGTTGAGACGGACGGTGGAATTTGTGTGTGGGTTACCAAGAATATTCTTCTCGGGCCCACAGTAATTCCACACTTAAAGTGTACAAATCTTTTCGGACTTGTACCCGGTTGGAACGGATAATAATAAGGAAAATAATTCTTACTAGGTTCACTGGTTATTCTGGGCTGGCTTCGGTGGAGAGTTCTTGCTGGCGGTGGACGTCTGTTCGGTGTTGAGTTCTGGATACGAACTGTCGGTTTCGGGGAATGTCGAGGACTTTTGTTGCCCAAATCCCCACCGGATTGACACCAGTCGTGGTGGGACCTCCACGTGACCAACGGCTTGTCAGAGTGGGGTATCGGCCGGTCGGACCCGCGAGTGGATATTTGATATATATGTAGAAAAATCAATAATTCTCGCCGCTGGGGTAAAATAATCCGAAATAAAATAAATACTTTTAAATTCAGACCTAATAAAAATCAAAATTAAAATAGGTTCATTACAATTGAATAAATAGTATAGACTTCGGCAATATTCTAAGTTCCTTTTTAGACGAAGATTTGCCTGGTAACTAAAATCTTTTTAACCATTATCCGTTTTGTGGCAACCCTTCCTACATACTTTCTCCCTTACTATATTTGAGATAGACCATTGAAGAATAAATGCACAGGAAAAAACTGAATGTTAAATTTTAACTTAAAATATTTATCTACTCTCGGAGTGGCCCATATTTATTCACAATCATGTATGTATTTTCTCAAAAATAGTTAAAAATACAAAAACCAACTTTTACACGATCCTTATTTTATTATTCTTAAGTTATAGGCTATATTATTGTGTTGGGTCGTGATGAGACAAATGCGACTCATCACATATTAAATACGCTAAATACATTATTTTGACGTTTTGTACTGATGTTTAAATAACTTCTTGAACCAAACAAATCAGTTACGACGTTTATTTTATAAATATCATACTGAGAAAATAGACAGCAAAAAAACACAAAAAAGTGTTCTGTTTAACAGATGGGACCTATGCCATGCCATATTTTTTAATTCCAAAAGCCACTCCTGAAAATTAAAAAAACAGGCAAAGCTTTGCACTGAGTAGTTACTTGTTTCTAGGGTTACGCCTGGAAATAAAGTTTTATCCCCAGGTATAACCCTAGAAACAAGTCGACGCATTCTATTCGTAGGATTCTTTGCACATATTGGGTAATCAAAGAGTCAATGAACCCTTGCGTCCCCTTAGGTCTGTCAAAAAACCAGAACACTGCTATTAGATCAGCTACAATTCCTATAGATAGAATCCTACAGATCAGCTACAATTCCACATTTGATGGATGTCTGCTTAGTCAAAGCCGTGTGAACTAGTCGACGCATAATATTCGTGAAACATTGCATATTTTGGATATTCATAAACTCAATGAACCCTTACCGCCATTAAGCTTCGGGCGAACACCAGAGAACCGTTCATAAAACCTAAAAATGAGTTAAAATTGTAGATTCAGTGGATTCACGTCACAAACTCAAACCACGAATTTACAGTTCGAAGACAGAAAGTTCCACGGATCCTACACATCAAACAAGCGAGCTTTATTAATATATCATAAACTTAAACTCTTAACCCATAGACACTGCACATAGTACGATCCTCTCACAGTACTTTACGCATATCTCGAATAAAGAAAAATTTATTCCTATAACCCTGCAATTCTTGATAAATACTATAAACCCCATATTCTCCGAACTCACAAAATCTGGTATAACTTTGCATTTAGTGGATTTCTCTTTGGATTAGCCCTGCAAAGAAATATATCTGTAATCATGATACACCTGAAATCTTTAATGAATAATTGAGTGGGATATGATTCATACATCTCAGATTGTATATACGATGACTATTAAGAAAGTAATAACTATCAAAATGCCGCAAATATACAGGGTGTCCCGGTACTTGATACAAAAAATTCGAGTACAGATAGATGAGGTCAAAATAATATCAGTTCTTCATATAATTTTTTTTCATATGGGCCTTCGTTAACAAGTTACGGGCCCTCAAAGTTGAAATTTAAAATCTTATTTTTTTGATGTAGTAAGTGAAACTCCATTGTGCCCAGAACGCCAGGGACGGACTATACTCAATGGCTAACAACCCAGAATTTTTGCATAGATGACGATCGCAATCTGCCTGGATCAAAAATAAGTTCGAAATATTTGTGATTTTAGGTCACAATGTAGTCAAGCGGCCCCTCCACCATATTTTGTTTTTAATTTTTAATTGGGCATAATTACTATGTTAGAACCGTACATATTTTTAAAATAAGGACCTAGAAAATCTTACTGTGTGCTAATGTAATTTTCACTAACAAAATTTGACAAACACATTACACATAAATATAAGTTAAAAAATAATTTAAAAGAAAGAAAACTGTGAATATCCATTTTCAATATGGGCACCTTCCACTTCCACACACTTCCTAAGACTACGAATGTTATTTGTTTGTACATGAAAAAGTATTTCTGTGGTAATAATTTAATAGGTTGATACGTTTTTGAGGAACGTCTGAATGGACATCGAGTTTTTGCAACATAATTTGCAGCCACTATTAGATGATGTTCCATTGAACCAAGAGGGTATTATCGTTGGCAAATTCTTCAGGGAACTTATTTTTGATACAGGTAGATTGCGATCCTCATCTATGCAAAAATTCTGGGTTGTTAACCATTGGGCATAGTCCGTCCCTGGCGTTCTGGGCACAATGAAGTTTCACTTACTTCACTTACACGAAAAATTACTCTCACTTATTGTTATAATATACCTTAAACTAACTCATATCAAAAATTCAGCCAAGTTGACAAAATTTCGATTTAAAGGCTTAGTTAATTGGACTAAAAGGATTTATTTCTGCAACGTAAACTACAGCCTTCATTCTACCCCACAGAAAGCACAGAAAGTAATGTAGAGGATTTAGGTCTAGACATCGAGATGGCCATGGAATCGGGCCACCTCTACCTATCCACCTGCCAGGAAAATGAGATCGTTTAACCAATTTATGACATTATGGGTAAAGTGAGGTGGGGCCCCATGTTGTTATAGTGTAACGTTAAGTGTACGCTTAACGGTGTATCATCCAATGGTTCTCTTACATCATTTTGCAGAAAGTTTAAGTATCCTTCTGCATTCAGACAAACGGGAAACTGAATTAGTCCAAGTAGCTGGTCCCCTAAAATTCCTGTCTAGACATTTATTGCAAATCTATTTTCAAAATTTGTGCGCCGTATTGCCCGTGGATTTTTCGTCGGACCAGAAATGGGTATTATGAATATCTGCTATCACTAAATTCGTAAAATGTTGCATTTTCGACTGATAACAATTCGTAAAAAGTAAATAACTGAACTACTAATGTATATGACGCCAAATGCATTTTTCTTATTCAAAACCTGCGACAATATTAACAATTTCGATTGTCGGTGATTAACACATGTAACATTGTCTTTAAACGTATTTTACACAAAAATGGAACATTCTACCAATCTGAACCAAGAATACCTTTTTTTACTAAAATTTCATACTTTTCTGTCAAAAGTCAAAAAAGTCAAAGCATAAAAAAGTTATGGTAAATATTACCCCCCACCCCCCAGATTTGGAACGTATTTGATGAAAATTTGTAAATTTCGTCTTAGTAGCAGACGCAGTAAGCACGTAAGAGTAAAGCTAGTTACCAAATTTTATAAATTTATCTCAACCGGTTTCGGAGTTATTTAAAAAAAAAACATCATCAGAGTGGCTGCTTTAAGTGACTATAACTTCCTTAGGAAGAATTTTTGGAACAACGTTAATATAAAGAAAAATTAATCTTTTTCGACATAGAACATCCTGTAGAAATATTGCCTCTTAATTTCGGGACACTCTGTATAACCTTTTATTACCAAACTCAAAGTTCAATATTTTTTAGTTTTTTCTATTACTTTTTTATAATTATGTATGAATAGATGCGTCATGAAAAATGGAGTCAATATCTTAAAAAAATATTTGTAAAATCTTTATAGTTTCCGAGAAAAAAATTATTGAAGTTGTAGTTATTTAAAACCCTTACATCGCTGGGCAACTGTAGCCTCTAGCGTCATTCGCGTTGTGCGCTGTACTCAATTCGCTCTCTCTCCACGTGACCTCAGGCAAATCCGAATACTGATATCCGATTTTAGTATTAACGTTTTTACGATAGTGTTTACATTACTTTTTCAAATGTCAAAAATGGCTTACGTGTATAGCAACTCGGAGTTGATGGATATCGCAATTTGGTGAAGCAAGACAACCTTTTGTAGAAACTGGGTAAGAGGGGCTCAAATGTGTTACAAGTCGGTGGAAAAAATTTTGAACAGTTGTTATAACATCAAGTATGTCAAATTATATTAATTACACCCACAAATTATTAATAATAACAATAGCGGCAAAAGCAGTTGAATTTGCTGATATAAAAGAGGTGATACAAAATTTTGGTTCTTTCCTTGGGAAAGAAATTCTTTAAATTTTTTGTCCGTTCATTTTTTATTACATTTTGCCGCTGTGGCGGTTGCCGACTGCGTGCTTTACCTTGCGCAGGTCAGGTTTTACAATGGACCAGTTTTCGGTGCCGTGCAGAAGTGTATTTTTTTAAATCATTTTCGAACTGCCATTTTTCATTTTTTTTTATAAAATTGTATTTCTAAAAGTCCCCTGTACATTCAAAAATTATTTTTTGGATAAATTCTGGATGATCTTGTATACACCATAGATGTGTGACATAATTTCTCTTATATATCCTCTTATTATCAAATTCAAAGTTCAATATCTTTCAGTTGTTTTAATTATTTTTTAATAGGTGACTAGTATAATATTTTTGCCATGTTAACGATAGTATAAAATTTTTTATAATGTTTTTTAAAGAGAGTAATAAACTTCTTAAAATTTTCTATTTTAGGGACACCTTGTAGGTATACCTATAGCTATAAATTTTATATCTTTATATTCCTAAATATTTTATTTGGTCATGTGAATAACCTTTCCTCTTGGAGAAAACCGCAAGATTAGCTTAATCCTCAAGGGTCAGCTATGGAGAGATTATTGAATTTCGCAGAACTTGAAAATCTTTTCTCCAACTCTATTTGTCATGTGAAAATACAGCTATGTGTGGTTTTCCAATAATACAACAATAACTTATATACTCATAATGAATAATATTGCTAAATACTAAAAGGAGTCACATTATTCTGAATTTAAACAAATTTTCTTCCCTTTTCACTTATGAGAGAATATTTCGCTTAAATAAATAAAACCAGAGAGAATGAAAATTTTCTTAATTCTTGATTTTAATATTGTTTTTTCTTTGTACGATATACGTTGGAAATTAAGAGATAAAAAAATAATTAAAATTGGTGTAGAATGCTGTAAAATACCTGCACTACTTAAAGTTGTACTAAGGTTAATATATGCAATTTCTACATACATATATTCATAGCATATTAAAAAAATTTTGATACCTATTCTTTCTTTCTTTCTTTCTTTTTATAATGATTTTAATTCTTTTATGTTCCTTGTTATTATTGAAGGTACCATGATTTTTCTGATTGCTATGCTGTGACTTACGTACCTGGTCGTCGCCAGTGACAGACGTATAATAGACATCCTTATCTAGTTAGGAGTTTTCGACCTGCCTCAGTGAAGAACGACGAAATGTTCTGATGCATTGGATACCACCAGTTATAGAGGCCACTGCGGAACATCTCAGAGGACCACCATCCATAACAGGGGCAGAACAAATATTTCTAACTGGTAACCTGGTAACTACCAGGTGCATAGGCCACGGCATAACAAACCGAAGGATCATGTTACATTATATTTCCTTTTCCTTGGTGTATCAACTACATCATTGAATTTATCTTGTGGGGGCAGAAGAATTAATTCCAAGCATTTCTTACCTCTTTAAAAGTAAATGTTCAAGTCCTAATATTTTATGTTATTAAATAATTAGTATTTAATTTCGTAATTACCGTGTACCAAGATAAAGATGTCTAGTATTGATAATAATAACGGGTAGAAAATGGATAACCCCCTTGGGAAAGTAAAGTTTCAAAAAACACACTGAATATTTAAATTTCGATAGAACTTTTATTTCATAATAAAGTTTGGACTATGCCATTATGCGTGAAAAACAATATCATTCAAATGTCCTCCACGGAACCGTTTGCAGGACTCAATCTTTTTGAGGTTTTTTCGAAGACTTTTTCACACAATTTGGGCAATAATTCGGTCATAACTTGATATATCTCGTCCTTCAATTACTCCAAAGTTGTGGGATTGTTCGCATAACAACGGTCTTTCGCATAGCCCCACAAAGAGAAATCCAAAGGCGTTAAATCGTAGGATTTTGGTGGCCAAGCCACATCGCCGAATCTCGAAATTACGCGTCCTGGGAATTTCTCGCACAATAGAGCCATAATTGGCCGCGTTGTGTGGCATGTGGACCTATTTTGTTGAAACCACATATCATCCAGATTAAAATCTTCAATTTCAGGATAAAAAAAGTCGATGATCATGGCGCCACAATGTGCCGTATGACAGGCCCAAATGCTGAGCTCGACTTGAAGTCGAAAGATTCGGGTCATCGTTAACACTTTCATTCACAGCGGCTATGTTTCGATTGAACGGGCAAAACGATGATGCACAAGTCTTACGATGTCTGTTACCGATCCAGTCTATTGGAATTTCCTCACTGTATCGGTGGTTGTTTGCTGTGATGGACGATTATGTCAATCATAATCTCCGCGTAATCCGCGAAATACAGCCACCGAAGATCCACCATTTTCGTAGCATAATTTATTAATTTTAACGCGTTGTTCGGTCGTAAAACGTTCCATATTGTGAAATGGCAAACTTTTAACTAAACAAATACCAGTTTGGATGATAGTGACATTTGACAAATATCAATTGGCAGGGCTTTACTATCCCAAGCTCGAAATGGATAACCCTGTAGTTTGGATAAGTGGATTTCAGCCATCTTCAGTTTCTTAGAAATATTTTAATAAGGTCTTTTTTTATAAAAAGTAGAATTAGGCTTTCTAAGAGTAGGCTACCCTTTCCGATTCTAAGCCTCCTTCCGCCACATGACATTTGTCTTGTATTGCTAAAAAACGAAGAAAGTCGCATAAAGTGGTGAACTTGATTTGATCTCTACCCAGTTAATTGTTACTGATAAATATTGCATGATCATTTGAAGGTCAAATCCCCATCTCGAACTTTTCAGAATGGTACCTATATTGTCAAGAATAGGAAGATATCGGGAGAATGACTTCTACAAAACATTTTTGAGTCATTAGTGACCATCATCTGATCACCTTATATTTGCCTTTTTAACGCTATCTCGTAAATAAATGCTAGTTGTAGTTGATTTGGCTTGTTACAGATGGGTACATCCCTAATACCTTAAACATTTATTTTTAACACTCTTCAAAAATTTATGATTGCAAAAACGACAATAGGCAAGCGCCCTCCTAGCGCTTCCTCTCATGGATGCTATAAATATTTCCTTTCTGATTTGTAATCCTTCCGGGTTGGTTCTCCCTTTTTTCTGTTCATTTATATTCTAAATTGGCTATATCTTTTTCATATTTACATTTGGTCTAAGTATATAGAAATAGATAATCATGTGGTATGTTTGCTCCAATTATTTTCTTGAAACTTTGTATACCATAATTCAGCAAACATTTATTATTTGCTCTTTCCACTGCTTTGAGTTTTATTTCAATTTCGCGATTAAATCCACCCCAACTAAATGAATTAATAAACACTTCACATTCGAGAGCTGATTGGTTGTTTAATTATTTACACGTTTTTTTTTTGCTTTTAATCACAAAATTTGAGTACAGCTACTCATATGGATTGATCTGTATAATGTGAGAGTAAAGCATAACACTGCGATAATGTATTTTCAGAGCTACCAATTCCCAAATGCAATAGAATTAATTTCCGGACAGAGGGATATACCTCCTGCAAGCAGAGTGCTTTGTATCAGAAGAATCGACAGGGATATATAAGCAGGGGATGGAAAACTGACTACTGTATTATAATAATGTATAATCGGATGTTTCTTGTGTGATAGGCTTACTTGAGTTTAGGATAAAAACTGATTTATTATGAAAAATAGGTTTTTTATTTATGCCTATAAAGAAGCAACAAGGATATTTGACGTTAACATAATAATATGTATATCAATTTTAATCTAGCAAATTGAAATAAATGATATGAAAAAATATTCCGGTCCGTCTGTAAAACTGTATAAAAAGTTATATGTTATTTATACTCATGTTTTCTATCAATTTTTAGACATTCCTAATTTCAGAAATGATGATATCAAATTTACTGTAGAGCATAAGTCAATATCGCGCTAGAATGTCAAATGAGAGAAAATTATTATGTTATGATATAAGTCATTAAGAGCAGTATCTGACGCAAGAGCTTACGTCCTTACGTGCTTATAATGTAATTTTATTCTCCTATAGACCTACCTATTTTAATAAAAAAGAAAATCGAGATTTACACTGATTTTGAACGATTTTTCGAGGTTGGGAAAAAATCCTAACGTGATGGAGCATTTCTGATGGCTCCATCATCTCCAGCGAGCCAAAATACAGAGGGTATCATACTCATATACTAAAAGGTATATAAAAAATTTATGTGCCTGTGTAATATCAACATGGATTGATTACGTTACGTTTCACGTCATCAAAAATGTATTCAACTTATTTTAAGTACCTCACATTAACAATAAAGGAAAAGTCAAGTAAATGTGGTGTATACAGACTTCTCAAAAGCTTTCGATAGGCTTAGTCAAGAATTATTACTAACTAAACTCTGTCAATTGAGTTAAAATGATAGCTTCTTCCGGTCACATGAAGGATGTGATAACGCAAAATCTAATCATTTTGTTTTTGCCGAAGACTTTTTTAAACATATATTCTACTAAAGATTGCTTAAGTTAACAGAAACATCTAGTGGAGAAAATCAGTTACCAATTAATGTCGATGTAGGTATATAAAACTTGTAGATTCACCCTTAAAATTTAATATTGTTATTTAACTACAGTTTTAACACCACAACTCTCAAACGCTGCAATTAGTATTCGAAATCTTTTAATTATCATGAATAAAAAACTTTATTTCTATAATCACATTAATCAAGTGGTCGATACTGCTTATAAAGATTTAGGATTTGCTATTATATAGTCCTCATATTTAAACGATATTGCTGCCTGATGATATTGCCATAAGTCATAATAATCATAAGAATACACCGATTCCTATAAAGCCATTAGTAGCCATTTTATCCACATGACCATTTTGTTTATTATCACCAATACCTTATTAGTAATCCTTTGGAATAGAAACACTGTTGAACTTTAATAATATTTCATGGCAACATCACTTTTTTACCATATAATGTCTTCTGCACATCCGACGAAACTAGCATTCAGAGGGTGTTAGTAATGGATGGGGTGGCCTCTGCCTGGCAATTAGAACAAAAGTGGCCTATCTCGCCATCCCATCACCATATTCACTATCTCCCTCTAAAGGCCGCATTTCATTGAGGCTGGTCCAGCTAGGCTGGTGCAGCCTGGCGGGTCCAGCCAAGTTCGAAACGCCGCGCAACAAATGGTATATACTCACACTGGCTGGTACATGCGCTAGTTTTCTCCTGGGTCAGGCGGCACAAGCCTAGTTTGTACTAATTTACATTTTAAACCGGCTCCAGCCATAGATTTTTGTCTATTAGTCTCACGTAACTGTCCACGTTAACTGTACAGTCTTAGACGCCACTCAATAGTAGTGATATTATTTGTCCAGTGCGAGGTTACTTTATTGTTTCAAACTTGTCTGGACCAGCCTCAGTGAAATGCGGCATTAATCCTCCTCGAATCTACCTGACGCCCTGATGATGGTCAGAATTTTGATCCATGGCAGGTTCCTCAACTCATCCCCTTGCAACTCTTCGTTACCAAAGATTGTATGCCTTAGCCTGCCGAAGGGTATGTAATGTCCCAGAAGATGGATAAGGCTTCCATAATTCCTCCAAGGCCTCCTTGGGCATAAAGGGTACTCCTCAATTCCTACTAAGCTTAAATGCGTCTTAAGTCTGCAATAGCCTCAGGATCCCCACCATTTAGTTTAGGGCTCTTCGACCAAGGCTCAGCAGTCAGCAGCCATCTCATCTTACGTTTCTTAGGCCCATATATAAAGTTATGGGACCGCCTACATCCCCTATTTCATCCTCCAATTTTGACCTAATTCTCCGTTAATGCTACCACGTGTGATTCCGATAATAGGTTCAGGTCCTTGGCCAGGCCCCCGGGATCCAAGACGAGCCAGCATTCAAAGGGTAACGGTAAAATCTAATAATTATTGTATTAAATGATAACATCCCGAAATTGTCTCTGTGGGACCAATTTGAATAATTGAGGTACATTTAGGGTAAATTTAATAGTCAGCAGATAATTTTTCGAATGGATCCCCCTGTAATTTAATTAGTAGTATATTTTTATACCGCAGTAAATTTACTGACTGAACTCTCGTAAAATAGCACCTCGCTTTAATAAAATTGTATAGAAACCACATAAATGAGGTCGTAAAGCTGCAGCTCTGTGATGCGGACTTATCATTATAAATATTTTAGTGTTTATTGTAGCCAGGCGAATTTTAATAACAATGCTGGTATTGTGAGGCAAATTGGGAATGAAACAGGTCTTTTATTAAAACAGTTTCAAATTATTCGTAGTTATTTTAAATTTCAGCAATTTAATGGCAGTCTAATAATCAAATAAAATTTACGACTTTCAGTTTTTAGCCGTCTACCTAGTGGTAGTTCTTATAGAATCAATCGCTGGAATCATTTATCAAATATGCATGCTTCAGGCTACGTTTTAGAATGACTTCGAGGGAAACTGGTAATCACTGTGTAGGTTTAAAAATCATCTATATAAATGTCAGTGAAAATTGATTCATCTTTAGTGCTCAAAAGTCGCAGGGGTATCCTAAAAAGGGCAGACTGTTATTATCCTAGTATTCCTAGAATCACATTAAATTCCATGGATGACAAATATCTAAGATTGGCGCTACATAGGTATAAGGTAAAGTAAATGTATTGTGGGTACACATGTTGCAAGTGACCCATTTTTAAGTACAACGCGCAAAAGTAACGCGACACGTGACATCTCCGACAGGTTAATTTCAACCTTCGTCAACGAGATTTGAACATATCCACGTGGATATCGTCGTGATGCCGCCATCCGAGGGCTACCGCTACTGCTTAACCTGCGTAGACCGTTTCACCAGGTGGCCAGAAGCAATCCCGCTAGAGAACCTGGAGGCAGAAACTGTAGCTCGCGCTTTATATGCGAATTGAATATGCAGATTTGGATCACCCCTGCGAATAACGACGGATCAGGGTCGACAGTTCGAATCGCAGCTATTCAAACGCCTGAATAGTTTACTAGGTACGACTCATCTCCGAACACCGCTAATTAAAAGCAGCAATAAAATGCCACCAAAACGATCGATGGACTAGCATTCCTCCCACTGTGCTACTGGGAATACGTGCAGCATGGAAAGAAGACATTCAAGGTACCGCGGCCGAGATGGTGTACGGTTATTTTTCTACACAAGCTTAGTTTTCAATAAAAATAGTTTATTTATTTGTACCGTTGAGAGAGCGTTTTATTTCTTGCTGTACAGCGAAAGAAACTCTCAGTATATTTGGAAAATGTAACAGACATGGTGAGACGAACATTATGTGCGAGTAGACGCCTAATAGGAAAACTGGGGATGTCCACGCAAGGTTAAACGAACAACTGCAAGGGGATAACTGATTAAATTGTCCACCACTTCCAATCCTAATGATAAGGAAAGCAAGATTGACAGCTTATTGTATTAGGAATAATAAGTAGAGGATCGCACCCGCAATAAAGGGCACTTCAAGATCATGAATGCGTTACTGTGGGAACCTATTTTGGAGATTTGATAGAGTGTTTGCAAAATTCTACTTCCACTAGTCTTTCGAGTCTCAAGTAGAATGGGGACAGCTCCAAAAGAAACACTGGAGTAGAAGCTGGCGTAGTAGGATTGAGGCCCAAGTGACAAAGAAGCTATAGCATAGAAGCTTTTCTTCCAAGCTGAAATATTCATTAATGGTATGTGCTTGTCGGAGAATTTAAGGGCAGACTACATACGTAAGCTTATCCTTCGAGAGTCAACGCATAATAAAGACCTTAGACTCGATAAGGTTGTGTTCAAAATTTGATTGTTCTTTGTAATTATTAAATGTCAAGAACTAAGACCGCATTCCTAAGACCGCGTTTAGATATTGTCCCGCAGAAGAAAACAAGTGAAATGCTGGGCATGAATAAGATCAAGTTCAAAGAGATCACAAGTTTATTGACAGGAGACTGTCGCCTCTACAGTATGAAGTCAGTAAAGAATTTAATCAGTAATTTCTAATCCTTTTGAGCCAAGAACAACTAGTTGGAACATGTAGAACTTTATTTTTAGTGAAAAATTTGTTTGAAAATGTCTTTTGTTTTCTATACAAAACTAATTTTATTAATTACATTCGCAAGAAGGCTACCTGAAGAAACAATCTTAATAAAATAATTATGGCAATAGTAAGATATTTCTGTAGTAGCTATTTTTCGAATGTTAGAACAATAAAAATACAAGATATTTCTTTGAAAGATTGCAACAATTTTACATCAATAATATTGTTAACTATAAGTATTTTAGAGAGAGAAAGAGTAGTATTCAAAATTTAAACAATCACCCTGTAAATATAGCCAAAACTTTGAAAGATAAATATGTATGGACATATGGCATTATTTTATTTAGACACATTTTTCTTTAATAGATTTTTACAAAAATACCCTCAGTACAAATACTTATTCATTTAATTCATTTCGTAGAACAAAAATTATATATATAATTAGAATCAATCATATGTCAGTATTGCACAATAGATTTAAAAGCAACGAAAAGTGTCCAGTTGCAAATTGAACTGACCCTTGCACTATGTCCATCTCGCTCTCTCTACAAACTAGTGAACTGATTCAGACATTGTTCCCGATTCTTCTACCGGTGGTTTAATTCCAATGCACTCAGCATTTTGTAAAGAATATTTAAACCCCGGAAACTTGATGAATCGGAGCCAGTCCGGAGCCACCTTGAAGCCAGTTGATGCCCGGCGCCTCCACCAAATGTCACGTTTCCAATTTAAAAAACTAAAAATAACTGGTAAAAAAAAGATATTATTATTACTTCGGGCTACTCGCTTGGCTGCTGAGAGGCAAATATACACAAGTCAATCAATTTTTACAGTTTATTATAAAATAACATACTTACACTCCAAGGGGTTGCTTATCAAGTGGAGGCTCCTGGCCATCAACTGGCTCTCAACGTGGCTACGGACTGTTTCCGAGGTTTAAATATTCTTTACTAAATGCTGAGTGTATTAGAATTAAACCACCGGTAGAAGAATCGGGAACAATGTCTGAATCAGGTCACCAGTTAATAGAGAGAGAGAGAGAGAGAGAGAGAGAGATGGACATAGTGCAAGGGTCAGTTCAATTTGCAACTGGACACTTTTCGTTGCTTTTAAATCTATTGTGCAATACTGACATGTAATTGATTCTAATTATATTTATAAATTTTCTTCTATGAAATTAATTAAATGAATAAGTATTTGTACTGAGGGTATTTTGGTAAAAATCTACTAAAGAAAAATGTGTCCAAATAAAATAATGCCATATGTCCATACGTATTTATCTTTCAAAGTTTTGGCTATATTTACAGGGTGATTGTTTAAATTTTGAATATTACTCTTCCTCTCTCTAAAATACTTACAGTTGACAATATTTAGACATATTAATTTTGATGCATATTTTAGCTATGTATTAATTAATATCTATTTGCTAGATATTGCTGGAGTTGAGGCACATAGTCCGCAGAGTAGTTGTTTCATACAATACCAACAGTTAGAAATTTTGCAGGAAATGCGGGGAATAGCTGCATTTCCGAACGCAAAACAAGGAAAGGTTCTAGGAAAAAATTATGGGAACAATCAACGGGCCTCTAGTAACAATATTTAATACAATATTTAAATACTCACTGAAGTGCCATGCATCTATTCTGTTTACAATACAAAAATTAAACAAAATTTCTCTAGAATTGTAAATGTAATTAGACTGGCAGTCAGTGAACGATCATTCCAATTTTACTTTACTTCTATAGTTAATGGAACTGAAATCTATCAGACAAGCTCCTTCCTTTCAGATTCAAACCCTCTGAAAGTAACACATCGAGAAATATATAGTCCCTTGAAGAAGGAATATACCAGTTTTCCGAATGATGGATGGCGCGAAAACTTTCCTCTCTCAAGTTTTACTTTTCTGTTCCCGAATTAAGAATTAATTAAATGTTACATTTGAGTTAGAGGAAATATGTCTGTTTCAGCTACAAAATTTTCAAAGCATGTAAAAATTAATGTAAGCAGCCGCTAATTACATTTATTCAATATTGGTATTTCAATCAGGTAGGAAATCGTTTCAGTTTTATTAAATTTACATTGACTTCTTAAGTTACTAGAAGTTCATAAATATTCAAGACAGAAGTTAATTATATACAGCGTAGTTTTTGTTTTTCCTCTGTTTACTGGATATTTTTCTGCTTTTGAAAGAAATAATTACTTAAACTTTTACGCCAAAAAGGATCAATCAAGGTTTACTTTCTTTTCATTGTTTTAACTATTCAAAAATGTCACACTAAAAAAAAGGCAGGTAAAAAAAATTGTGAAAGATAAAAAATACAGTGACATGTTTATTTCTTATTTGTATGCTTTTTCAGTGTGAGATTTGACTCGGCGAAAGTAGTTGCGTGAAACAGATTTCATATTCAATTACCGTAATCAATATACGACGTTTCATCAAAAAGTAACTGGAATTTTCAAATTGAGCGTGTTGTATCTTGTCTATCGAGTTGATTTATTTTTCTGTGTATTGGTGGCACTGCCAATGACGTACCTGTTAATTGGGTGCCACGTTTAGTTTGTGTTTAGTGACAGAATGAGTAAGACTTACCTCAGTGTTTCTGACGATTTTTTGTGTGGCGAAATGTCGGATCACAGAGTTTGTCTGATATTTTGCGTTAAAAACGGAATTAAGTGAAACGAAACGTTCAATATGTTAGAGAAGGTCTTTGGCGACGATACTGTCACAGCTACGAGTTTATCAATGGTACAATTGTTTTTAGGAAGGCTAAGAAGTCATCGAAGATGAAGAGAGAGCTGGTCAAATTGAAGGTTCTTCTAACCGTTTTCTTCGACTACAATGGAATAATTAGTCACGAATTTTTACTGCCCGGTTGTACAGTTAACAAGGAATACTAGCTACAAGATTTGCGCAATTTGCTTGAGGTAATCGGAAGAAAACTTTGCTTATCCAACAATTCTTGACGAAATACCATTGTGTTGGCCCAACCACCCTATTCTCACTTTTCCTATTTGCCAAACTCAAAAGGATACTCAAAGGACAACGTTTTTCGACAATAGATAAAGGCAAAATCGCAAACCGTGCTCAAGACAATACCTAAAGAGGCGAACTACTTTGAAGGGGATGGGATAAAAATTGAAGAATAAATAAATACTTTCTGAGAGAATTATCGAGTCCCGTTACTTTTTGATCAAACCTCGTATTCTTTCTACAGCAGTCTTAGAAAGGAGAACTTAAAAAACCTATTTTTGTCTCCCCAAATGCACGTAAGCATATGGTGCTTATCATTCATAAGCCTCTTACCGCCATGTTTAAACAATAAGTGACTTATGAACTAAGCATGTAATGACTGAAAACATAAATCATAATTTGAATTTTTCGATCTATTAGAATTGCAAAGCCTAAGATATTTTTATATGCAATTGTTCGAAATAGTTTATTTCCTGAACAATACCATGAAATTGTAATTTATCATAGACCGAGATATTAGGATACAAATACATATACAAGAGCGCCAGTCCGTGTGCCAAGTGAAGCTATACGCCACAATTGGTTGTAAATTCAAGTTAGTTAAGGTTGGGTGACATTTATAACCAATAATTCTGTACTTTTCTAGTTTCGTCACGTGAGGCGTCGCATGACATACTGAGCGTCACATAAGATAGGTTTTGTTTAGGACCTTTGGAATAGTTGTAGAAGAACCTTTAAACGGCATTTTAGGAAGTAAAAACTTTTTTATTATTGTTATTAGTCCAGTCAATGACCATTTTCCCGTATAATTTTGCCAAACAGCACCGATTTTCATAAACATTTGGATTTAGGTTCTACTTACCCTCTACTTCAAAGTTGATCTTGTACGGGGGGTTGCTTTTACCCTAGGGCTGGATGCCACCCATTCTCGGGGGTGAAATATGTTTCATTAAAAATAACTCCGGGAATGGATATACTCGTATATATTGACTAATTCTAAGCAACGTTTGTTCTATAAAGTTTTTTCTGAAACTCAGTACTTTTCGACTTATTCGCGAGTAAAAGTGTAAATGTTTTGACCAAAAAAACACTTTTTCAGACGGTTTTTCGCGAATAACTCAAAAAATAAGTATTTTATCAAAAATATCAATCTTATAAAATATGTAGCTTATAAAAAACAAAAATAATGGCTATTCATGGTGTCTGTAGGCCCAATACAAGCGGAATAATAGCTTGTTGAAGGTTGGTTCTTATTCGTCAAACGCCAAAATTGAAAGTTTGAACGTGATTTAACCAAAAACCAATGCATTTTTCAGAACCTTTTCTAAAGTACTTAAAAAAAACTTTATTTTCAATTTTTAAAAGTCCCTAGCATCAAACCTAAGGGTGTTATGACGAAAATAAAGTTCGTCCTAATTTTTTTCGGCGACAAAAAATGTAAAAATCACCCCCTAATTACCATCCCAATTGAAAATAATCGTTACCACTTTACAATTTACTTTATTTATGTACTTGTAATATGCTGAAGTTTGACCAAAATAACTAAAAAATTATTATCTAATGATACGCAAAAGTTTGTAGAGCACAAAATTATAGGTTTTGCTTTTTTTAAATTTTGTTTTTTTTTGTAGGATAAAAATTAAGTAAGATATGGCCGTTTAAAATTTGTCACCAGGTGGAGAAGAATGTAGCGAAGGATTAGGATCTCAGGTAATAAAGTATATAGGTACATTTTTAAAAACGAATTTTGTAAATCTGATCTTGGATTCGTGATCAGTGATCTCGTATACCAAATTTGGTGCGAATGCGTTATTTTTTGAAAATTTGGTCGGCCATCTTAGATCCGCCATCTTGAATTTTGCAAAATTGATCTAAAATTTGTGATCAACAATCCCGAAAACCCCTGTATACCAAATTTGGCGCGAATCTGTTATTTTTTAAAAATTCGTGATATCTGACCTTAATTGACTAGTTTTTTTTAGGTTGGCCGTGACACATCAATTCTGACCGCGGATTCACGTTCTGCGGGGTCTTATCCACATAAATAAGCTTTGGAATATAGAAAAAAACAATTTTTGTATTTTTTCTAGCACTTTTTCGTGATTTTTTGCTATTTTTGACCTGTTTCTTGAGGTCAGGAAATTCCTGTGATGTGATAGCTCAATTCTGACACCGGATTCGTGATCAGGAGGTAAAAATACTACGGATAACATATCTCGCATGAAAAGTACAGACAACTTTTTTTGTGTGTGGCTGTTTTATTTAATAGTCAATAGTCGATAGTCAAACTTCATAAGTTTTATTTTAAATTCACATCAATATTGAGTATGCAGCACGATTAAAAATAAAGAAAATAAAAATTTAATAAAACCAAACCTATTTATTTATTAAATACTTACCTGTCTACAGAACAATCGGTTAGTTAATATATTTTACTGATGTGATGGTGCCCCTCCAACATTATAATTTTATATTAGCCCAAAATCTTTTCATATGTGTTATCTATGTTGCCTGTTCTTCAACTGTGTTGTTTATATAATGCCAAAAATCTATTTCTGGCGTAAGTAACATATATACCAAATTAATTTGAGCCCTGAGGGTAGCATGCACAGTGGCATAGTAGTGAAGTGAGCCCATCTCATTCTATATTATCAAACATCAAATGCCCTCTTTTGATTTAAATAAAATTTATCCAGCTGCATATTTTTATTAACTTATTTTAGAGAATAACTTTAGTACTTATGTTAATTAATTTAACTGACTTCAGGTCAATTATTTGTAGTTTTATTCTCATACTTATTAATTTGTCCATCCTTTTTTGCCTTGTTCAATTTGTAAATATTTTGATCTTTAGTTTTTACACTATTTTTACAAAATTTTAAGGTCTGTTTGTTCTATTTAACAATCCTTAAATTGTTTCAATAAAGGAACAAAATGTTGACATCGGGAAATTGCGTTTTCTTAAATTTGTATTTAGCTAGAAATCCCACCACACTAACATTTGCGAAAAATAATGCCTTGAGTTGAATCTCAATATTATGGATTGTCATGAAGCTTGTAAATAAGTTTAATTTTTATTTATTATTATTATTTTTTTATTTTTTCGGGTAAAGTTAATGCAAAAATGTGAGAAAATGATACAAAGAGAAAGAGATGTTGGTTGCACTAGGTAAGTTATAAATTGGACTATAATTATCGGGACGATTGTTGCTTCGTCGGTCTTGGCTTTTTGATGTTTCGAAAGACATATAGCGCTCTCTTCTTCAGAAAAAACTCTGAAGCTTTTCTTGAAGAAGACTGATCTGTCTCGTCAAGAATTCTAAATTGAAAAGTGTTGACTATTTCGAAAATTGTGCAATCACTGACAAGTGTCACTGAAACCTGTAAAGTGCAAGTTTTTAAAAGAAAATGGAAAAGCGTAAATCATTAATGGCGTGAATGAAAAGAAGCTGGTGCCTTATTTCTCTGAAAAAAAAAAAACAAAAAAATGAAGTTATCAACATCAAATAAAAATTATGATATTTCAGAAAAAGTCTAGTGTATAAAGAAAATTACTTTGCGGTCCGCTGAATGTAACATATATTTATTTACAGGCACAACAAAATAACAGATGGTTAAAAAATTGAAAATCTGTGAACGGAATAATGTCATTCAAGTCCAGAACATTAAAACATTATTTATTTAAATAAAAAATAAAGGTTTCCGCTAAAAATATTATTAGGTAATCTACTCCTATTATTATAGTGCTACATTTGTACCTATTATGTGGATTTGAACAAAGCACATTTTAACATGTTTAGTTAAAAAAAAAATAATTAAAACTATTAGATAGAATATAACGGTTACAATTTATTGATTTTCCGAAACATTTTTGGGACTCCAAGATATTTTAATCTAGGAATGCCAAAATATAGCTCCAAATAAATGATAAACAACTTGTTTTGGTTCTAAAAATATCCTTTTCGCAGGTAAACTTGGAAGTAATTGGATTTGCTCTCTTTCAACAAGATCTCGAATACGATCATCAACATAATTTCAATTTCAGATATACCTATTACCATAACTGACTTCGTTTCATATGTCTTGAATGAATCCCCTATCCCCACATAAAATATAACCACCGTTAAAATTCCTTTCACGCTAGACGCGCACACAGACACATTCCTTCATATTACCTTTCATTTGCGTTAACGTAAACATAAATTCTCATGGATATTAGATTTTCATAACAATATATTATACATTTGCTTGTTTACTTGTACTACATAAACCTTTTGTAATATTATTTCTCATAATTAGGCACTTTTCCAGAAAGCTCTTCACGGGAATTAAAAAACACATTTTTATATGAAAATATGATTACCCACAAACTGTCATCATAAGAGTTTTTCGTAAGATTGTATGTCACATTTACTTCAAGAATTGTGTACAGGGAGTCCGGAAATAAGCGCCGATAATTTAACCACATATTTAACTCATCAAGCGCAACAAATTTTGTTTAATATTTTTTTTTTCGAAAACCTTAGTAGTTTTTAAAATAATATACGTTTTTAAATTTTAAATATTCGTTGCCCGTCACCGAAGCATAAATCGAAATACTGTGTTGATTCAATAGTATACAAAATGATGCGGACTTACTTCGGTTACTACTGAAAAATTTGTTATAAATTAGCTAAGCAAAAAATAACCGGAATTCCCCCAAAATTAAATCCCATATACCTAAGTCAAATGAGTGAGAAATAAATAGATCTGAGAATATCATGAGAGTTGTAATACAAATATTTGAGAAGCTAATTTTGAATACAATGTCAATATGTGCTTTTCAATTTAGGTCATTATCCAGCATTATACCCAGCAGCTTCACTGACGTAGAACTAGGAGTCCATCTGTCGGAAGTGAAGTTAATATTTTAAATTTGATTCATTTAGCTTTAGTTTGTTGGCTGAAAACCAATTAGCTTTTTCAAAATGAAACCATCAAAGTGTATATCTACTTGATAAGATAATCCGCATATAATATGCAACGACAACATCAAGATCATTGGAAAGGTCATTAAAATAAACGAGAAAATGAACTACAACTAACAAACTGTTTCCTATTTATAACATAAGAAGCATATATTAGATCTCACAAAACTCGAGTTTACGAAGTATGACAGTAAACATCGGGTCGAATGCTTTAAATAAGTCACACCAAATTGCAAATTAAGATACAAATGTCAAATGACGTCTGTTATTGTTAAGGCAGTACAGTGTTGAAAATTTCCTTTCGATAGGATTTCTGGATGGGTGCTATTATTCTGCGGGTATTATTAATAGTTCTCGTAGTGTCTCAACCGTATTAACTGGAATGCAATATACCAGCTGTTTCAAGCGACCTCATAAATAAAAGTCGCACGGATTGAAATCAGAAGAGGCACGCAACTAGATCGCTTCGACCTATCCACCGTTTAGGAAAAACCTGCTTAACCAATCTCGTACAATTCGGACGCTATAGCAAGGAGCACCATATTTCCAAGAATTGTCAACGGAAAATCATCCAATGAATCATCTAGCACGTTACTTAAAATATATAAATACTCTCGACTATCTAATCGCTCAGGTAAAATATAAGGTCCAAAAAGCCATTTAAAATTTTTCCCAATACCCAGTTACAAAAATGCTGGTAAACATACCTTTAATAATTTTCGAGATATTTAGCTCATAGTTTCCAAAATGTCAAAGGTAAATATTTTAATCATCTACATGCTGCAGAAATGAAAATAACTTAATTTTATAATTTTACTTACATTTTTATGATTATGTTGTACTCGTACTTTTTAAATTTTACTTCACCATCGCACTTGGCACTGGAACAGAAAGAAAACTTAATTTACAATAATCACATATTAAAATCTAAAATATGTACTGAATTTTCACATTAATTTGGGTATGAGTTAACTATCTGTACAATTTTGTTACTGATAAAATTACCAAATATTAATTTTGCCTATGAGGTTTTTCTCCGTGAAAATCAAAATGAAAGTATGTTCTTGAGACACAGAAATCACGAAATAAGGAAAAATCTATCTAATAACTACCGTTCGTCTTTTATTCTTCATTACTCAAGGATTGCAGCTTATTTATTGACTTTTAAACCCATATTTGAAACATATTCATTACAAAAGTCAAAATATGACTACCAGAAGAAAAAAACTGATAGAAAACATATGGAAGTAATAATTTTGTATGCAATTTCTATATAAGTCTAAGAATAAATTTGGCGTTGAATTTTACAGAAATAATGATATACATTATATTCGTAAAATATAGGGTATTCCAACTTAAATGTATATAAACACTTAATTCTCAAAGTTTGCAAGTATTGTAAGTATATGAAACACGACGTTACTATGTATCTTCTGAAGTGAATTACGACGACTTTTTTTCAATTATTAAAAATGAACTTTTCTGAAATCGTTCGAAAATGTGTACCTTTTGATCTAATTTGAGACACCAAAATACCAAATTCTAATATTTTAGTTCGTTGCTAACGGCCAACAGTACGGGAAGGTTACTTTTCCGGCCTATCCCATCATCACCACTATCCATTTTAAATATTTTTAAATATATTACTTACAGTAGGGTGGCCCAAAAAACACATATTTTTTTTCGTCTTGTGAAAATGTTAGTTTATAATTTTTTAAGCTCAAAACAAATTTTTTTAGAGGTCGCTCAAAATTTTTAAAAATTTCCATTTTTTTGGGCCACCCTAACTTACATGTATTAAAACGAATTTGACATTTAACGCAACAATAAATAAACAATGATTGTCAAAGAAACGATTTCCTAAGCAATTAGATTGTAATGAAGAAATGTTAGGTATGCATTAAAAAAAACTTAGTTCATATTAATTAATATTGTTTGCGATTTTAGAATAGTACGTGTATCTCGTAGTAAAAGCAAGCTGCCGGATTGTCGTCCGGGAATGTATTGCTTTTACTACTAGGTACATTAATATGTACTATTTATAAGGTAAAATTGTAAAAATAAATTAGAAGATAATGAAATTGTTTAAATAGAATTTGTCAAAATTTTTAATTTTATATACAAATCTAAACATTTTGAGAGTTGTAGAACAATGTGGTGTTATTAAATATCGAAAAAAACACTAACACAAATTTTCCAAAATTGGAACCCACAAAATTAGATAGTAGGTACTAAATATGCACTTTTTGAATATCAAACAGTATATTTGAGCTTCACTTGTTTCTTACTTATTATGTTAATGGCTTGTATAAATCATAACACACGGTACAAAAAATAAATTATTATTAATAAATAAATCTTCGGATTCGATTATCGTATTATGAAATTCGATTATCGTATTATGAAAAAATAGTCAAGATATAAAAAAATGTTTTTCTCTTAAATTATTTAATTTAAATGTCTGAGAAGAGTATATTTTTACAGGTAAATAATAATAAATAATAATAATATCTCTACTCCTCATTCTAACTACGAAAGTTAGCCCAGAAGTCGGAGACTTGTGCGGGAGAGGAGACGGCATATTATTATTAAGCAGGCCGCATTTGCGCCCAGGAACGACTTATGTTGGTAGGCCCTAACCACCATTCAGTGCAGGAATGAGGGAATCCTGGAAAACCTCATTAATTAGGGGGGTGGTCAAATGCCAACCGGTGTCAGTCTCTCACATTGACCCAAGCCAACATTCTTCCACCTTACCATTCCTGCACAGAGGGTGCCAATCCTCCGTACAAGCATAGCTAATCTACGGTCTACCGGCCGCGGGATTCGATACCCGGACAGATAGCACACATCGATTTAAGTACTGACGCCTTAAACCATGCGGCTATCGATAGATTTCTTGTAGTTTCGGAAAGTTTTAGATTTAAAAAAAATTAATTAAAATTAATAACATACCCGCATAACAGAAGAAATAAACATTTATTTTATGTTTATTACATTTAATATTTCAGCTGTATTGGTCTAAAATTCTTAAGATAAATGTTTGATGAAAGAAATGATTTTCCTTATACAAGGATTATATTTATTTATTGTTTCTTCAACCCTAAATTCAACTTTATTTTGACACGGAACGTTTCCCACGTAGAGTCAGGTCACAAGTCAATCTCCTAAATGAGATTTACTCACGTGGAAGGTGATTTAAAATCTCTTCCTCCGGAAGAAAGGCGTCCTTGAATCGTATACTTTCACGCTGTCTGAACGCATAGTTATCAGGGATGTGGCAAATGCACTTTGCTTTGCGAATTCTCTTTTCAGCGATAAAGCGGAGAGTCTCTACAATGGTGACAGAGTATATGGTGTTTAATAATAATTAGAGTTCAGGTCACGCGGTCCATAACATACTCGGTTCACTCATAAACTAGACGTTGTCCGTAGTGGTCGGTCGACTGTCGTCTGCCCCATACATTGATTTTATATTTTTACATCCTAGTGAAAATTGTAGTCGCATAGTGGATTTAAAAGACTATATATAGCGCTGGACATTTATAGATCACAATGTAAGGTACAAAGGGGATATTTTACGATTATTTGATGAAAATGTAAACATTATCAATGTTGTTTAATTGTTTAATTTTCGTCACTGAAGAACCTCTAATCTAGCTACGATCTACACAGGATATTAAGAAAAGAAAAAGAAAATAATATTCGGAAACTAATTCAAATGTGGTGTGATAATGATTACGTATATATGAATGGTTATAGCTGGCTTATGTCAAGATTTACTCCAAATGTATACAAACAGCTAAGCTACAGGTATGACTCATTCGCTTCCGGACACCCTCTATATCTGTATTATGATTTAGAAATTACAGGGTATTGGTTAAAAAAATATGAGGCAAATCAAATATAAACTAAACTTTAACTTTGGAGCTACCTAAAGCAGCACTAAGATGGGACAACCTTACCATGAAGTTGGTGGAAATGTAGGAGGATCGTATGTTACTCGAGCCCTTCACCGAATCCATTGTGCAACACATCATTATCAAATGTTTAACGGGGCAGGGGATTCGGCCAGTGGAATTTCTGTAGAGAATGGAATAAGTTCGAAGAATATACCTTCTCAAAACCCGTTTATTTTTTTTAGTACAAAATCTTCTTTGGAGAACATGAAAGCATTGGACACGAGAGCTATAACCACCACCTAAAGACGAATCACTGATGACATTTTTGCAGTTTATGAGCTTCTGTTGATCGACCGTCCCCTCAGAATCTCTAAAATCACTGATCAATTTCATGTCAGGTATGATAGTCTCCAGAAAGTAATTCAAGGTTTGTATTTTACGCCTTTTCACAAAGGAAGAAAAATATGTACATCCCGCTGTCTGCTAACAGTTTCTAAATCATTATGTAACCGAGGAAATATTTTTTTCGTAACTGATTAATATCTTGTGACGAAACCCAAGCTTTGTTAGGAATTTGAAAATGCGTTGCACAAAGTAAGGATCCAACCTATAATTAGTTGAATAACCGAACAGTTGAAACAATAAGGTTTGGAAGAAGTACAACTTCTATACAGGGTGATTCACAACTTATCCAAAAAAATTTGGGAAGAGATAAAGCATGAGAAATGGAATCAATATCGTAAAAAAAATTGTAAAATCCTTATAGTTTCCGAGAAAAAAAATATTGAAGTTATAATACATTCAACCACTACATAGCTGGACAACTGTAGTCTCCAGTATCATTCGCCACGTGGCCTCAGCGACTCCGAATACTGAAATCGGATTTTGCAATCGTCGTTGCGATAGTATTTACCAGTTATCTGTGGTGTTTACAAAAGGTTTTTAGTAGTTAGTGTCAAAAATGGGTAGTTAGTGTCAAAAATGGTTTGCATGTAGGTATAGCAATTCGGAGTTGATGGATACCATTTTAATTTATGGTGAAGCATTTGTGTTATGGTGAAGCAAGACAACATTTGTGTTAGTTTTGTAGAAACTGAGTACAACGGACCCAAATGTGTTTACACATTGGTGGATAAAATTTTGAACAATTGTAACATCGGGTATGTCAAATGATTTTATTATTTAAAAACACAAATTAGTTTTATTAATTAATAAAGGCAAAATCAGTTGAATTTGCCGACATAAAATAGGTGCGATAAAATTCTATTTACATATTTCTTTAATTGCGAAAGTTTTTGTCAGTTTTTATCACACCGCCATGCCGGTCGCATTATGCGAGGTCAGGTTTTACAGTGGACCAGTTTCCAGTGCCGTGCAGAAGTGTATTTTTAAATCATTTTCGAACTGCCCATTTTGATTTTTTATTTACAAAATTGTATTTGTAAGGGTCCCCTGTACATCCAGAATTTTTTTTGGATAAGTTCTTAATCACTCTGTATATTAAAGTTCAGATAGCGATTTATAACCCAACCTTGTATAAAAACATTAGGAATAACAATTTACTTCAACCTATACGTTTCCGACTCCTATTATTCAATTTATCACAGCCCCACAAAAAAACGTGGAATATCTGAAAGATAAGATTCTGGTATCTATATGTTTTTGGAGTCGCTGAATCCGAATCCTGTGCCCGTTTGTCTCGATTAGCTCTAGTCGAAGGTCAAATCTAGAGAATCAATTGTCAACAAAGTAACCATACATATGAGTATCTATACAATTTTAGGGTCGCTAATCTGAATTCGATGTCCGTTTGATATGATCACGTCTGCGTTAAGGTCAGTTCAAGGTCAAATTTAGTGAATCAATTGGTAACAAAGTACACCGATGTATCTATACGTTTTTGAGGTAGCTTAATCCGGGGTCCGTTTGATCTGATCAGATCTGCTAAGTTCTAAACTCAAACCCGTGACTTTCGAGTTTATTGTTTTCACATGACAAAATTCTAGTATCAGTAAGCCTAATTAAGTAAGCTTTAAACCAATATGTCCGTTAATGCTTCAATGCTTCATGTACATTAATTTACACTGTAAGTCCATGTTCGTTGAGATTCTTGAGAAAAGTTTTTCAAGATAAGAGATTTTTTGCTTTGTAAATCACATGAAATCACTACATCTCACTATTATGAAATTGAGACTACTATACTCACTTTTATGGTATCGAACTATTTTGTTGTCAAAAGGTCTGAGAAGTGTACTCAAATAAGTACTTAAATATTTATACGTATAAATGTTTAAGAGTTTTGAGTTTAAAATATGAAGGTATTTAGCAGACCTGATCAGGTCAAACAGACCACGGATTCGGCTTCAGCGACCCCAAAAACGTATAGACGTATTAGTTTACATCATTGGCAATTGATTCTCTACATTTGGCCTTGAACTGACCTTAAACCAGATCTGATTTTGTCAAACGAACGCCGGATTCGGAGTCAGCAAACCCAAAAACATACGATATGGGTTTACTTTGTTGGCAATTGTTTCTATACATTTGACCTTGAAGTAACCTTCAACTAGAGCTTAGCGGGTCAAAAGGACTCCGAATTCGGATTCAGCGACCCCAAAAACGTACAGATATGTTGGTTTGCTTTGTTGGAAATTGATTCTCTACATTTGACCTTGAACTGACCCAGAGCTAATCTGGTCAAACGGACACCGGATTCGGATTCAGCGAATCCAAAAACATATAGATACCAGTGATTTGTCTTGTCTTTCGGATATTCCACTTTCTTTGTGGGGTTGTTATGCTTGAATCATAATCACCCTTTAAGTTGAACAACATCTTATCCACAAAATGGTTGCCAAAACATGAGCCAGTAAAGACACTGAAAAAAAAAACCGTTAATAAATACTGATCGTAGTAAAATAGTGCGAACATATCGAGGGTTTGATGTTGTCACTTTTTCATCAGTGAAGTTTTTTAGTCAAAAAATCATGAACATTTGCAAAACGTTCTGCTGTTATCTAATAACTTGTGAAGCAACTTCAAACAGAAGTGATACTTCTTTAACAATATTAAGTTTTCTTTCAGACAAAATTTTTTAAATATACATAAAAAATACAAGTTTAAGTCTAGAGAACGAATCAGCTATACTAGACCACCGTAACATATTGGCCTATCAGAAATTCAATATTTATATATTTTTCTACAGCACGAATATGATAGGGTGGAGTCTTCAAGAAATGGTAAATCATTTTCTAAACAATTTACATAATGCTTGATCAAGAGGTTTTATATTAAGAAATATGTTAGAAAATTGTTCACACTGCTATCTTAAATATTAATGCATAAGTGATGTTGAATATGAATACAACACATATCAAGGGAATTTCAGTAGACAATTTGTTTGTAATATAGAAATTAAAAAATCCATGTAGCGACCTTCCTCTTTCGATGAAGTTATAACTGATTAATTAGAATCACGTGCTTCTTGAATGAGTGTTACAAATCCTGCTTGATGAAATGGAATCAGAGAAAATGCTAGACGGGAATAAACGGGAGATGCAAGAAGGGAGTCAGTGAATGGGAAACCGAGAGAGACTATCGTCGAAAGCCGTCGCGATCGGGTGAAATTATTAGGCTTGCGGCAACACCGCAGACACAAATTGTTCGAGTTCGAATGTTCCCGCCCAGAGAGTGGAGTAGTGAAGTCTGCTATATCCTCCGACACGTGGGAGTATCAGTTTGTTGCCACAAATTGAAAGGGCTACATGTAAAATATTATTAATTATTATAAATTAGTATTAGTTCAGGTGTAATAAGAGTTTTACATAAAATAAAGTCTAAAAGTTTTCTTGCCGGCACTGCTCTCATCAGCTACTTAGGTTCCAAAAAAGGTTTTTTCCAAGGGCGTCATTCAACTACGTGCAAATCCTGGGCAGTCACAGTGTCTCGTTATAAGTCCTGTCACTTTTCTGAACCGCATTTTATTCAAGCTCAGCAACTCATTCATTCTTTTCTGCAGAGGACACTCCATAAATTCCTTCTCATGGTTTTGCACTAGTATCGAAGGCCAGTATTTTCTATGTTCTGACTCTGTCAATTTGCCCAGAACCCCTTTAACCACAGAAGGGCTCCCGACCAACGAAATCTGTTTCGTATCTCTTCCTAGGAAATTCATCCGCTTTGTCTTTTGCGTCAATGGCTTTATGTTGTGGCGCCCAACACAATCTAACTATATTAGCGGTGCCCAGTCAGCATTTGTAAATATTCCCACACATATTTTGAACTTACATTGCCTTAATTTCTGCTTGACTGTCAAAGAATATGTATATGAGTACATTTCTGCTAAACACGCCATTATCGCGAAAATTGTTGCTTGGAATACAGTGGGACTGTAAGTTGCACTCCATCTAGATCTGAGTCAATATATTTCTGCACCCGTTCCTCTGGTCATTTTGGAGTCATCTGTAAACCATCTCCATCTTTCTAAGGTATCAGTCTTCCTCCCATTTGCTCTGATCCTCTATTCGAGTCTCAAATGGCTTATGGAAGTGAAACCTAGGAACCATCTTGTTTAACATGACTTCTAGCGCAGCTGTTGCATCCCTTATACTCAAACAGTCCAATTTCTGGATTTTATTCAGTTTTTCAATACACAATGTCTGCCTCGCTTTACTTACCACTTACCAAATTAACATGAAATTATGGAAGTCCAAAAAGTAAAGTTTAAATTTATTACGACACTTTAAATAATGATTGTTGATTTCAAGAAGGTAATCTAAAGAAAATAGAGTAGAGGCGGATAATGGTAAGAATAACGCCAGAGAGTTTTTCTTAATAATACATTTTCATCTTATAAAATACTGAATAAGGGTGTACCTCAAGGTAGTATACTTGGGCCGATTTTATTTTCTATATATACTGCTGACTTCGCTTCCTATTTGAAGCATTGTAAAATACATCAGTACGCTGATGATACTCAACTATGTTTTTCTTTTCACTTATCTAATACACTTTTAGCTTCGGAATATATCAATGAAGATTTAGATTCAATAACAATGGTGGCGCGAGCACATAATCTATTATTGAATGAAAATAAAACCGAAATGATAATGTTTGGAAATAAGTCTGAAAAAGATAAAAGACCCCAATTTCAGTATTATTTTGTGTAATAGAGTATTAAAGTTTGTAAAACAAGTTAAGAGTTTAGGCTTACGCATTGATGATAGACTGCGGTTTGATAATCATGTGACTTATTTAACTAAAAAGTCATACTGTCTCCTAAAAATGCTTTATCTAAGTAAAGACGTGTTAGATAAATCTATTACAATTAAATTATGTGACTCCCTCATTCTCTTACATTCAGCATATTGTGATGTAGTATATTGGCCGGCTTTGTTATCAAGAGATAAAGCTATTCTTCAGAGAATTCAAAATTGTTGTGTACGATTCTTTTGCGGATTACGAAAATATGATCATATATCTAGTTCTTTTTCTTCAGTAAAATGGTTTAACCTCGGATCAAAGATTTGCCTCACATTTAGCAACTTTAGTTTACAAGATTAATATATTTAAGACTCCAAAATATTTATTTGATAAATTGAGAAAGGGTACCGATATTCATTCTCGTTCTACTTGACATTGTGGCTGGTATGAATTCCCTAAACATAGTACTGCGCAATATGAACGTTCTTTTCTATACAATGCTGTCAAAATTTACAACTCCTTTCCTACTTATATAAAAAAAGCATCCTCCGTATTTACTTTCAAAAAACAGATCGAAGGCCTCTTATTTTCATCTCGTTCTATTCTTTTGTAATTTATAATGAATATTTGTCATATTCCATTCTATTATATTAATTCTACTTTTTGTATGTTCTTTATACACTATGTATGCTAGTGTTCTATTTATGTGCCCACCTATATGGTTTATATGGACACTACATTTGTTCTTATTTGTTCATGATTGGTTACGTGAAAGAGCAGCGTAGCTGAACGGCGCCAACCACAATGCCTAATTGTTAATTTAATTTTTTTCTGTATCTTAAATAAAGACTATTATTATTATTATTATTATTATTATTACTATTATTATTATTATTATTATTATTATTATATATTT